>NC_062216.1:155836421-156142828 GCF_902686445.1 Sciurus carolinensis
AAGGGGAGGCATTGAGAGACTCGGACTGAAGTGGAGCCACGGGTGAGTCTGCCCACTGGGTAAAGCTCGGCCCGGGTGGCAGGCCCAGATAGAGGTGGCTTATCGGAGCCAGGCAGGGCAGCTAGAGTCATCCACAGGCAGTCCTGCGCACTCCGGCGGTGGGCCCCGCCCACACAGCCAGCTTCTCCAGGTTCTCGGAACGGAACTGGCCCGCTAGTGAGAGCCTGTCTGAACAGAGCATGCTCCGAGTCCCGGAGCCCCTGCAGTGCAGTGTACTCCTGCAAAGAACCAGCGGAGAGCCTCGATCTGCAGTCAGCCTCAGGGATAAGGTCAGGGCAGCCGGAGACCTCTTCAGGCGGCTCTGCCCACTCCGGCTGCGGGCTCTCTTCACGGGGCGATCCAAGATGGCGGCCTAGAGGGAGACTGCACCACCGGTCGCTCCAGAACCCAGGAGTTAAGAAGGGGAGGCATTGAGAGACTCGGACTGAAGTGGAGCCACGGGTGAGTCTGCCCACTGGGTAAAGCTCGGCCCGGGTGGTAGGCCCAGATAGAGGTGGCTTATCGGAGCCGGGCAGGGCAGCTAGAGTCATCCACAGGCAGTCCTGCGCACTCTGGCGGTGGGCCCCGCCCACACAGCCAGCTTCTCCAGGTTCTCGGAACGGAACTGGCCCGCTAGTGAGAGCCTGTCTGAACAGAGCACGCTCCGAGTCCCGGAGCCCCTGCAGTGCAGTGTACTCCTGCAAAGAACCAGCGGAGAGCCTCGATCTGCAATCAGCCTCAGGGATAAGGACAGGGCAGCCGGAGACCTCTTCAGGCGGCTCTGCCCACTCCGGCTGCGGGCTCTCTTCACGGGGCGATCCAAGATGGCGGCCTAGAGGGAGACTGCACCCCCAGTCGCTCCAGAACCCAGGAGTTAAGAAGGGGAGGCATTGAGAGACTCGGACTGAAGTGGAGCCACGGGTGAGTCTGCCCACTGGGTAAAGCTCAGCCCGGGTGGCAGGCCCAGATAGAGGTGGCTTAGCAGAGCCGGGCAGGGCAGCTTGAGTCTTCCCAAGGTAGTCTTCCACACTCCGGCAGTGGGCTCTTCCCACACGGCCAGCTGCACGGTGGAGGCCCACAGTGAGAGCATTTCCGCACAGAGCCAGTTCCAAAACGTGGAACCAGTAGGGGGCTAGGGGCAGTATTCTTCGAATGAGCTGCTTTATCAGATTCCTCCAAGACATCAGGCTACTGAAGGCTGGGAGGTGATACACTGGAAATCTACTGGGACACTATAAGCCAATAGTGGAAAACTGCAATATCTCAGGGTCCCACTGACAACTGACCATTATGAGAAAACAAGGGAAGAAAATGTCCCAAACAAACCTAGATACTACATCAATAAAACCCAATGACAGCAGAGCAGAAGAAATGTCAGAAAGGGAGTTCAGAATGTACGTAATTAAAACGATCAGGGAAGCTAATGAGGAGATGAAAGAGCAAATGCAGGCATTGAAGGAGGAGATGAAAGAGCAAATGCAGGCATTAAATGATCGCACCAATCAACAGTTAAAAGACCAAATACGGGAAGCAAGAGATCATTTCAATAAAGAGTTAGAGATACTGAAAAAAAACCAAACTGAAATACTTGAAATGAAGGAAACAATAAACCAAGTTAAAAACTCCATAGAAAGCATAACCAATAGAATGGAGCACCTGGAAGACAGAACCTCAGACATTGAAGACAAATTATTTAATCTTGAAAGCAAAGTTGGCCAAACAGAAAAGATGGTAAGAAATCATGAACAGAATCTCCAAGAACTATGGGATATCATGAAAAGGCCAAATTTGAGAATTATTGGGATTGAGGAAGGCTTAGAGAAACAAACCAAAGGAATGAACAATCTATTCAATGAAATAATATCAGAAAATTTCCCAAATCTGAAGAACGAAATGGAAAACCAAGTACAAGAGGCTTATAGAACTCCAAACATACAAAATTACAACAGACCCACACCAAGGCACATTATTATGAAAATACCTAACATACAAAATAAAGACAGAATTTTAAAGGCCGCGAGAGAAAAGAATCAAATTACATTCAGAGGGAAACCAATAAGAATATCAGCAGATTTTTCAATCCAGACCCTAAAAGCTAGAAGGGCCTGGAACAACATATACCAAGCCTTGAAAGAAAATGGATGCCAACCAAGAATCTTATACCCAGCAAAACTTACCTTCAAATTTGACGATGAAATAAGATCCTTCCATGATAAACAAAAGCTAAAGGAATTTACAAAAAGAAAGCCAGCATTACAGAACATTCTCAGCAAAATATTCCATGAGGAAGAGATGAAAAACAACGATGCAAATCAGCAACAGGAGGCGCTAGCCTAAAGGAATAGCCAAATAAAGGAGAAACCAAATCATGTCAAAAACAAATATGAGTCAATTGACTGGGAATACAAATCATATCACAATAATAACCCTGAATGTTAATGGCCTGAATTCATCAATCAAAAGACACAGACTGGCAGATTGGATTAAAAAGAAAAATCCAACAATATGCTGCCTGCAAGAGACACATCTCATAGAAAGAGACACCCATAGACTAAAGGTGAAAGGATGGGGAAAAACATACCATGCACACGGACACAGCAAAAAAGCTGGAGTATCCATCCTCATCTCAGATAATGTGGACTTCAAACCAAAACTAGTCAGAAGGGATAAAGAAGGACATTACATGCTGCTTAAGGGAAGCATAAATCAGCAAGACATAACAATCATAAATATCTATGCCCCGAACATTGGCTCATCCACGTACGTCAAACAAATCCTTCTCAATTCCAGAAATCAAATAGACCACAACACAATAATACTAGGCGATTTTAACACACCTCTCTCACCACTGGATAGATCGTCCAAACAAAAATTGAATAAAGAAACTATAGATCTCAACAACACAATCAGCAATTTAGACTTAACGGACATATATAGAATATACCATCCAACAAAGAATGAATACACTTTCTTCTCAGCAGCACATGGATCCTTCTCTAAAATAGACCATATTTTATGCCACAAAGCTACTGTTAGTAAATACAAGAAGATAGAGATACTACCTTGTACTCTATCAGATCATAATGGATTGAAATTAGAAATAAATGACAGAATAAAAAACAGAAACTTCTCCAATACCTGGAGACTAAATAATACACTATTATATGATGAATGGATAACAGAAGACATCAGGAGGGAAATAAAAAAATTCTTAGAAGTAAACGAGAACAAAGACACATCATATCAAAATCTCTGGGACACTATGAAAGCAGTACTTAGAGGAAGATTTATTTCATGGGGTGCATTCAAAAAAAGAAGTAGAAATCAACAAATAAACGAGTTAACACTACAGCTCAAAGCACTAGAAAAAGAAGAGCAGACCAATACCAAAAATAGTAGAAGACAGGAAATAGTTAAAATCAGAGCCGAAATCAACGAAATCGAAACAAAAGAAACAATCGGAAAAATTAATAAAATAAATAGTTGGTTCTTTGAAAAAATAAATAAAATTGATAAACCCTTAGCCACACTAACAAAGAGAAAGAGGGAGAAAACTCAAATTACTAAAATTCGGAATGAACAAGGAAACATCACAACAGACACGAGTGAAATACAAAACATAATTAGAAGCTATTTCGAAAATCTATACTCCAACAAAACAGAAAACCTTGAAGACATCAACAAATTTCTAGAGACATATGAACTACCTAAACTGAACGAGGAGGACATACACAACTTAAATAAACCAATTTCAAGCAATGAAATAGAAGAGGTCATCAAAAGCCTACCAACAAAGAAAAGTCCAGGACCAGATGGGTTCTCAGCCGAGTTCTATAAAACCTTTAAAGAAGAGCTCATTCCAATACTCCTCAAACTATTCCATGAAATAGAAGAGGAGGGAACCCTACCAAACTCGTTCTATGAAGCCAATATCACCCTGATACCTAAACCAGACAGAGACACATCAAGGAAAGAAAATTTCAGACCAATATCCTTAATGAACATCGATGCAAAAATTCTCAACAAAATTTTAGCAAATCGCATACAAATATATATTAAAAAGATAGTGCACCACGATCAAGTGGGTTTTATCCCAGGGATGCAAGGTTGGTTCAACATTCGGAAATCAATAAATGTCATTCACCATATCAACAGACTTAAAGTTAAGAATCACATGATTATTTCAATAGATGCAGAAAAAGCATTTGATAAAATACAGCATCCCTTCATGCTCAAAACACTAGAAAAAATTGGGGTAATGGGAACATTCCTAAACATTATAAAGGCCATCTACGCTAAGCCCATGGCTAATATCATTCTAAATGGTGAAAAACTGAAAGCGTTCCCCCTAAAAACTGGAACAAGGCAGGGATGCCCTCTTTCACCGCTTCTATTCAACATCGTCCTTGAGACTCTAGCCAGAGCAATCAGACAAACCAAAGAAATTAAAGGGATACGAATAGGAAAAGAAGAACTCAAACTATCCCTGTTCGCTGATGACATGATTATATATTTAGAGGAACCTGGAAATTCCACCAGAAAACTTTTAGAACTCATAAGTGAATTCAGTAAAGTAGCAGGTTACAAGATCAATGCTCATAAATCCAATGCATTTTTATACATAAGTGATGAATCTTCAGAAAGAGAAATTAGGAAAACTACTCCATTCACAATAGCATCGAAAAAAATAAAATACTTGGGAATCAATCTCACAAAAGAGGTGAAAGACCTCTACAATGAGAACTACAGAACACTAAAGAAAGAAATTCAAGAAAACCTTAGAAGATGGAAAGATCTCCCATGTTCCTGGATAGGCAGAATTAATATTGTCAAAATGGCTATACTACCTAAAGTTCTATACAGATTCAATGCAATTCCAATTAAAATCCCAATGATGTACCTCGCAGAAATAGAGCAAGCAATTATGAAATTCATCTGGAAGAATAAAAAACCTAGAATAGCTAAAGCAATCCTCAGTAGCAAGAGCGAAGCAGGGGGTATTGCAATACCAGATCTTCAACTCTACTACAAAGCAATAGTAACAAAAACGGCATGGTATTGGTACCAAAATAGACAGGTAGATCAATGGTACAGAATAGAGGACGTGGACACAAACCCAAATAAATACAATTTTCTCATACTAGACAAAGGGGCCAAAAATATGCAATGGAGAAAAGATAGCCTCTTCAACAAATGGTGCTGGGAAAACTGGAAAACTATATGCAATAGAATGAAACTAAACCCCTATCTCTCACCCTACACAAAACTCAACTCAAAATGGATCAAGGACCTCGGAATCAGACCAGAGACCCTGCATCTTATAGAAGAAAAAGTAGGGCCAAATCTTCAACTTGTTGGCTCAGGATCAGATTTCCTTAACAGGACTCCCATAGCACAAGAAATAAAAGCAAGAATAAACAACTGGGATAGATTCAAACTAAAAAGCTTTCTCTCAGCAAAGGAAACTATCAGAAATGTGAAGAGAGAGCCTACAGAGTGGGAGAATATCTTTGCCAACCATACCTCAGATAGAGCGCTAATTTCCAGAATCTATAAAGAACTCAAAAAACTCTACACGAAGAATACAAATAATCCAATCAACAAATGGGCTAAGGAAATGAACAGACACTTCACAGAAGAAGATGTACAAGTAATCACCAGATATATGAAAAAATGTTCAACATCCCTAGTAATAAGGGAAATGCAAATCAAAACCACCCTAAGATTTCATCTCACCCCAATTAGAATGGCGATTATCAAGAATACAAGCAACAATAGGTGTTGGCGAGGATGTGGTGAAAAAGGAACACTCATACATTGCTGGTGGGGTTGCAAATTAGTGCAACCACTCTGGAAAGCAGTGTGGAGATTCCTCAGAAAGCTTGGAATGGAAACACCATTTGACCCAGCTATCCCACTCCTTGGCCTATACCCAAAGGACTTAAAATCAGCATACTACAGAGATACAGCCACATCAATGTTCATTGCTGCTCAATTCACCATAGCCAGATTGTGGAACCAACCTAGATGCCCTTCAGTTGATGAATGGATAAAGAAACTGTGGCATATTTATACAATGGAATATTACTCCGCAATGAAGAATGATAAAATTATGGCATTTGTAGGCAAATGGTCGAAATTGGAGAATATCATGCTAAGTGAGATAAGCCAATCTCAAAAAACTAAAGGACAAATGATCTCGCTGATAAGCGGATGAGGACATATAATGGGGGGTGGGAGGGGCTAGCATTAGGTTTAGGGTTAGGTTTAGAGTTAGGCTAAGGAGAGCAGTAAGAATGAAGGAAAGAAGGACTGTGTAGAGGGAAAAGAGGGGTGGGAGGGGTGGGAGGGGTGGGGGGGAGAGGAAAATATAATAAACATCATTACCCTATGTAAACGTAAAAAAAATAAATAAATAAAAATAAATAAATAAATAAATAAATAAATAGAATTAGCAATGTGGAAGTCCCTGGGGACCTTGACGGGAAGTTCTGGGGTATAGTAAAGAAGAATGCCTCAATGAACTGGAAAATGGTAAAGAAACATTGGAAACAGCAAGAAGAGACAATTCCTGCAGTTTTAGTGTATAAATGAGCAAAGATGTGAGGTTATCCTAGAAGGTGAGTTGTGGTGAAGCAGGAATAAAGAGATTAAACAAAGGGGAACTCTTAATAGACCAAGAGAATGAAAGAGGAAAGAAATCCAACATAATATCAAAACTTTTGTTCTGGAAGAATGAAATAACTTTTCATTGCCAAAAGAAACATGGAAAATGAAAACAGATATAAATTTAAGTGTGAAGATTATTTACATTTTGACAGGGTGAGATGAAATGACAATGGGGCATTTGGGGTCTAGTAGGCAAGTGAAATACAGAACTAGAGACTAGTGCTATGTTGAAGATAGAATTGTCAATTTGAAATAAGTAACACTGACATGCTACCTGAACTTATAAAATAGTTCTCTCTATACAGAAAAGAAAACTCAAGATAGTACAGAATACAAGGAACTATAAGAAAGTATCAGCTAAGGAAAACACAAAAAATAAGGAGAAGTGTTTTCCCTTACAGACACAAAAGGATTCAAGAAGAAAAGAAGTAAATTTGGAAAGTCTCCCCTGATTACCCCAATCTAAGTTTAGTACATTCCCTGTGTGTTTAATAATACATTGTATTTTCCCTGCCATAACACCTATCATGTTATATCACAATTACTAATGTCCTTATCTATATCCACTGATAAACTAAAAGTTCAATGATAGTGGGGGCTCTATCAGTCTTGTCAACTGTTGTATATATCTCAGGGCCTACCACAGCATCCGCCCTGTGCTAAGCCCTGAGAGATATGCAACGTTTATTACTAACAGTATATATATTACATGTTGTGATATATATACATATTACATGTCATATATATTACAAATGTCTGTATTACAAAATATTTATACAAATTTATTATACATTTAATAAATGTATAATAAACAAATAATTACTGAGTATATTATTAAATAAATATCATGTAGACATCTAATATTAAAATTAGCAGTGAATTTAGAGGCAGCAGAAACATTCCAAATTCATTCCCATAAATCAGATTATTTCCCTGATTAAAAAATCTTTGGCTAAAAAAAAAAACCACATCAATATCCATGACATACAAAATTGTGTATAATTTGGCTATCTAATTTCATTCCATTCTATCCTCTGCCTAGTTCACTATACTTCAGCCTACTCAATGGCCTCCTTTATGGTACTTGAACATAATATGCTCTTTCTAGTCTAGGAAATAGAGGATTTCCTTCTATTCCAAAATTTCTTTTCCTAGTATTTCATGTGACTGGATCCTTTGCCTTTGTTCTACTTTGGATCAGGAATGTCCCTCAAAGACCCACGTGTTAAAGGCTTGATTTCCCAGGTTGGGGCACTACTGGGAGGTGGAGGGACCTTTAAGAGGTGGAACTTAATGGAGGGAGTTAGGTCATTAGGGCCATGCCCTTGGAGGGAATATTGGGACCATGGCTCTTTCTCTGTCAGCCACCATAGGTGAGCACCTTCCTCTGGCACATACTCCCACCATTGGCCCAAAGGCAATAGGGTCAATGGACCATGGACTGAAATCTCCAAAATCATAAGCCCAAATAAAACTTTCCTCCTTAAAATTTTATTCTCTCAGGTATTTTGTCACAGTAATAGGAAGTTGACCAATACATTCTCCTCCAGATTACAATGTATACATCACTCCTCAGAAAGACCTTCTATGTCACCATACATAAACACTCACAACCCACCTTCAGTTAACTCTTTCTTATCACTATGTGTGCTTCAGAATATATCAGTCAAATAAATCTGCTTCCAGGCTTATGAACAAATACAAAAAAAATCTTTAATATTAGGTTACAGACAAGAGAAAACTTTGAAGTATGCCTTCTCATATTTGATTTATGAATGCTTTATGAATATATAAATTTTTTATACTTTGGATTGTGACATTGTTGTATCCAGAAAAGGTCATATTTTTTAGTGTTCATAGTTAAATTCCCAAGACCATAAAAAAAGATAAAATTTAAGAACTCTTAAGTCAAAGTGCAAAGATACAAGTACTTACTAATAATAGTATCCTCTGTCTCTCTTTCTCTATGTTCTCTTTCTCCCTCTACACACACACACACTCAATTTGGTTGTATGATGTATTGTTATATGTTCCATGGGTGGCAGGGGTGCCTTCAGTAGAAAAACTAAATTAAACTATTGTAAACATGAAATATACCTATCTCAGAACATTTCCTTTCTTGACATCTGATCTGGCATGTTGCTTAACTACCATGAAAGATGCCAAAGAGCCAATACAATCTTTTAAGATTGTGCTAGGGCTGGTGATATAGCTCAGTGTCAGGGCAAGTGCTTATCATAGCAATGCATGAGACCCTATGTTCAATCCCCGACACACACACAGACACACACACACATAAACACACACAAAGCCATGCTTTCGTGATTGTTGAAGGACCCTATTTTATGTTGCCTAAGACCCTGATGGCCAGAATTATCAGCAAATGGAATGAGTCCTTATTAAATCATAACAGAATGAATGAGAAGATAGTAATATCAAATCTTTAGTTGAATAAACCACTCATTAATTCAAAACTGTATTGAGCTTTTACTATATGCTAAGAATAACAACACTTGGAATAGACAACAAAAATTAAAATATTACCCCTGAATTCACAAGTTCATTCCTATGGAGTTTTATTTAAATGGGCAAGGAGCAGGAAAGAACAGGTAGGGGCATGAAGCTGGGAAGACTCAGGGAAAAGACAGAACCTTAAGAAATAAGTGAGTAGCAATACATGTAATCTACAGGTTTGAAAAGTTACCAATAAAAGTATGTTAATTGTAATACATTATTTTGAATGCTAATTTATATATAATTTGGTACTTTAACATCATTTGTTATTTAATTTCAGGTATAAAATAATTATTAAAGGACAAATGATTTTGCCCTGGTGACTAAGCAGAAAAAGAAAAAGGCAAATTAGCATCATACCACTGGAATCTAAGGTACACAGATTGATGGGGCTGGGAGAAGAAAGCAGGCCACATACCTGATTATCTAAGAAACTACCATTTTTCAAATGTTCTAACGCAGTGTGTACAAAATTACTCATGGCATAAGAATCACCTAGGGGGGGTTGTTAAAAATAAACTACCTCCAGATACTATGATTCAGTAGACTTAGGTGAGAAAGACTTTTTAAAAACAGTATTCCAAAGAGCAGAATAAACAGGTTATTAAGAAGGAAAGTAAACTTTTAATAGGAAACAATGAAAAACTAAGATGAGGAAGTCACTTATAATTATGGGATAGTCTTTTGGTCTTATCAATATATGTAAATGATTGAATGTGCGGGGGGCATCTGGAATTCCATCCAGCGCTTGACAAAGATCCTCTGGAGGATGATTGCAAAGGCTCATCCTAAAAGGAATTACCGGATGTTTTGCTCCGGAGCATGGTGTTTTCTCTGCTGTGTTTTTCTGATAATATATTACTCATTTCAGTCTGAACGGATTGCTTAAGGGGATGAAGGGAATACAACAAAAATTCCAGAAAATATTATACCTACAATCTGAAAAACAATGGGTCTTTACCATTAACAAAATTAAAAATAATTTTGCAACCGTGCAATGAGTCTCTGAAAGCCTCTGGAGAAAATAGTTATAAATCTGCCTTTCTCTCCAACAGGCTGGTTAAATTTTAACAATGGTTTTGTTTATTTGTGGTGGTGAGGTAAGAGAATAAGGTTCCAAGACATTCCTTCCTTCCTACAAAGAATATGTCACCCCTATAATAAATGTTGGCACACAATATCCATTGGCACCGCTGCCCTCCTGTAACCCTTAACTCAGCAATTTAGATATTAACCAGAGGGACCTAATAGAAATGGTCACATGAGATTACTCGTCTATCACTTTAACCGTGAGAATAATAAGAATAGTCTTAGGTCACATAGAGTTTAGATATTAAGGAAATAAACATTGTATTAGCTCATCAACGTAGTTAGATATTCTTAAAACAATTGTGATTAGGTAAGGATGATCTGTAAGGTTGTTGTTTTCTGCCTATGCTTTGGAAACTTCTTTAATATTAACCACAAGATTGCCATTATAGCCTGAAAAAAAAAATGTATATAAACCCAGCCTTCCCCAGAATAAAGTGGGATTGATTGCACCAGAACTAGAGTCTGTGTCTTTCATTCTCCATCCATCGCCGACGCTGTCTCCCCGCGCCCCGTTTACCGGTGTGGAACCCATGGACTCCTGCTAGGGCTGGACCCCGGCATGAATGAGACAAAATATAAATAACAACTTACTGTTTTCTCAGTATCAAATCTGTGGTGCGTACCATGTTAAGTACTCTAAACTTTTTATCTTCACAATTCTGCAATGTATCATTATTACTATTACTATTATCATCATCATTTAGTTAATTTAATGATCAGAGCAGTCTTTACCAAAAGAGAACTGGGATTTAAACATAATCTGTTTGAATTTAAAAATTCATGTTCTCTATAAGTTTCAAGTTTAAAAATATGTTGAAGAAATTGAAATAATTCTTCAAAATGCATCCTTAGTGACTTAGGATGATAATTACTATGAAAATAAAGAGACTTCCAAAGTTTAGAAAACAAGAACCAGGCAAGGTAATAATGGGCTTACAGAATCAAGGGCTGAATGGAAATCTTTTTTAAGGTTGTAGTATATTTATTTCACCAACAAAGAATGGATTATAGGAAAAGATATAACATGTCATTATTGGTTGTATTCTGCAAGCAGGATAGTTCCACTTACTGGTATCTACTTCTCACTGGTTCATTACTCTTTTAGAGCCTTTCATTTCCTGTCAAATTCATTTCTCAAGTATTCTTGCTTTCTCTAAAACTATGTTTTCTGTTATTAATTATTTGATAGCATAGGCCGGCAGCTATCAACTAAATGAAGCTATTGTGAAAATGTAGACAATCAAAATTTTTGAGCTTTTAAAAGTATACATGGTAGAAATGAGAATTCCTGCAAAGCAAAATGAAGGTAACATCACTTTTTAAAAATCTAAGCCTAAGACTGAAACAGACCATATAGTTATCTTTTTCATTTGCTGTTACTGACTTAGATTCTATCATAGAAAATTCCAATCCCTTACCTGCTAGAAGTTGAATGAATTCCAATGTTCTTCAATCATGGACCAAATGGTTTCATGAGAAAACATGTTAGGAGCATGAGTAATTTCAGAAGTTTTTTCTAGGTTACTAGCCCACTATTTTTAGAATTAATTTGCCCTTCAATGTGAAAAACATTTCCCTGGACACAGAGATAAATGCTCCACACCACTGACACATCTTTTTAAGTTCAGCCTCTTGCCTGATTTCCTTTGGCATTAAGTAGCAAAATGGGATCCTTTTATAATGGCAAACTGTCCAAGGTCTTCACTCCAAACAAAAACAGGATTTCCCAAATGTGCACCTTGAAATAGAATTACAAATTAGGTATTATGGCAAATGAAGAAGGTAAATGTGAAAATTCTAGCAAAAGTGGTCAAAATTAACTTTGTTATTACCCAGAAAATGAGGTTAGAAGAAAATCGAATAATTACTAAACTTTAAAGAAAACATTATAATGAGCTCCTGAGTGTAAACTGTTGATTCTCAGGGAGATCATAATGTTGAATTTTTCTATTGGGAAGCTTAAAGTTCAAGCAATTATAAAGAGATCAGAAAAATGAAAAATATAAAAGCAAAAACTGGCTGATGTTGTATCTTTAGATTATACAAAATAACTTCACAATTTTAAAAAATTCAAAATACAAAACTTAACTGTTTTGAGGCATTTACTACTTTGAGTATCTTAAAAGACTGCCCACAATATCAAGAAATATTTTAGTGTCAAACACTTTATAAGAACATGCAAAAAGAGGATTCAAGATGGCAGATTAGACAAGCCTGAATTCCTAGTTGCTCCATGGCCTGGAATTCAAGCAGAGGGAAAAATGTGAGTGAAAGAGTGATTTCACTAAAATTCAATGCTGGACAGTTAGAGCGTCTTAGTGACTCATGAATGTGGGTACAATGAACAAAGAAGAAAGCACATTAAAGCCAAGCCAGTTGCAGCAGTGGCAATGGTTCACCACAGAGGGGAGGGAAAACAGAGAGAAACACAATAAACAGATTTGTTATGGAAAAACCTAAGATCAAAAAAGTAGACCAAACTTAGCTGATTCACAGGCTGCACCATGAACTGGTATTTGAAAAGTGTTCTGTATTTCTCAACTGGCAAACAAAGAGCTGAAGTGGCAGATATCTTAAGACACCACAGTTGCAGTTTGCTGGTATGGAGACAGGAGATCATAGCAAACATGGCCATACAGTCCCAGAAAGTGCCTCCTATGCAACTTAAAGCCTATCTGGCCAAACATGAGTGAAATAGGCACAGAGAGGATTGTCCCCAGGGGGATTTAGTCAGAAAAATGAAGGGGAGCCCAACTCAACTTTTCCTTTGAGTGTGGCAGTTCACATGACCAACTGAAGTGGGTATGAAGACACTGAGCAACCAAGTCTGGGAAGGCTATTTGTGAGCAGCAGAGTATGTGGAGGCCTGGCTTCACTGCCCCATGAGTAGAATTCCTGGAAGGCCCCTGAGATCCAGACTCCTGGTATAAATCAGCATCTGCCTGTCCCTAGGGGTGTTGATCTAATCTCTCCAGAATAGATACCACACAACAAAGCTCCTAATGCCTGATTAAATCTAAGTCCCAGCCACCAGTACTCCACTCACGGAACTTGAACTCTGTAGCAGCCCCATGCTGGGAATGCACTGATCTCATCTGTACAAACAAACTCCAATAAACAATACTTTCCACTCTGTTCTACCTTATACTGGTAAGAAGGGAAGCGAGAGTTATTTCAACCAGCTTTAGTATTGGGCCACTCCAACTGGCAGCTTGGTGAGCAAACCAAAAAGGAAGGGATTAAAAAAAAACCCACCCCTTGCTGACCTGCTTGCTCTCGCGCTCTCTCGCTCTCTCTCTCTCTCTCTCTCTCCCTCTCTCTCAGTACATAGCTCAAGAAGAAACAGAAAGAAAGACAAGTGGCCCTAGGCAGTGACCATCCATTCTTCTTAACCACCATAGTGGAGATGATTTCATTTTTCATTAAGAATCTTTTCTGTGTGTGTGTGTGTGTGTGTGTGTGTGTGTATTCCCTCTGGGCTGATTGGTTCATGAACAAACATATTTTTAGCATTTTTGATGTAGTTATTTTTCTGTGCTTTATCATTTGAAGGTTAGGGTTCTTGGCTTGTTTATTTTTGTTTATTTTGTTTTTGTTTCTCTTGTTTCTCTTCTTTCTCTTTCTCTCCTTTCTTCTCCCACTAATGGTCAAATTCTCCTTTCTCTCTCCCTTTATTTTGTTTTTCTATTTTTTAACTGTTTTATAACCATCACCTACTACACCTGTTCTCCTTTCTCTGTTCATTTTTTGACCACTGTAAACTCTCTTTGACCTTCCTATAAAATTTTCCTCTTAACTATATTTTTATCATCTTTTATAACTAATTGGTTTATAAAATTCTTGACCCCATCATTCATGTTTTCTGCAATTATTACTACTGTGGATGACACAGTTGACACCTGCTGTTTGCTTTGAAGCCAGATCTAGTTCATGGTTATTTATTATTTTTGGTGTTGACAATTGCTGATCCTACAATTCCCATTTTTTTGTGGTAATTATAGTTGTAGATATCATAATAGGAACCCAATATTTATCTTAATGCTGTATGTTGTTTGAATTTTATGTTATTATTGTTTGTTCCCTCTATTCTGTGAGGTTAGGGAACCCACAGAGACACTGCAAGGTCATATGGTAGAGACTCTGCTGCTGAACTAAATTCAGCCAAAAGAGAGCACACATTGTTCTACACAAAAATTAAAGACAATCAACCTTCAGCTATACTTTAATACAAAGACTAGAAGTGAGAAAAAAAAAAAAAGGCGGCCCTGGGAAGGAACAGTTAGACTGGACCCGCAGGTCCCACTCATGGACATACACTACTATAGAAAAAACAGACATAATTAACATAAAGCCTGTGAAAACCACCCCTACAAGGGGGTCTCAATCTAGATCACTCTAGAATAGGCTGTGTCTGAGAAAGGTCCACACATTAGAGTAGAAGAGAAATATATCCCACAGATGCATAAAACTCAACACAGGAATATAATATGAAAAAAACAAGATAACATGGCACCTCTTCAAGTTAATGATTCACCAGCAACTGACTCCAAATATATTTTAAGTGCACAAACTACCAGATAAAGAATTCAAAACAGTGATCATAAAAATGATCAATGAATTCCAACAGAATACAGAAAAGCAACTGAATGAATTAAGGAGGTCAGTACAGGCTATTAGGAGAAATTCAATAAGGGGGTAGAGTTATTTTAAAAGAACCAAAATAAATCACATTAAATGTTCAGTCAAAAGTCCTTCTAATAGAGTAGACCATGCTGAAGACAGAATCTCAGATCTAGAAGATAAAGTAGATAGACTTGAATATTCAAATAGTATTCAAGAAAGAAAATGTATAATCATGATCAGAATATATAAGAACTCTGGGAGGGGCGATCCAAGATGGCGGCCTAGAGGGAGACTGCACCCCCGTCGCTCCAGAACCCAGGAATTAAGAAGGGGAGGCATTGAGAGACTGGGACTGAAATAGAGCCACGGGTGAGTCTGCCCACTGGGTAAAGCTCGGCCCGGGGGGCAGGCCCAGATAGAGGTGGCTTATCGGAGCCGGGCAGGGCAGCTAGAGTCATCCACAGGCAGCCCTGCACACTCCGGCGGTGGGCCCCGCCCACATAGCCAGCTTCTCCAGGTTCTCGGAACGGAACTGGCCCACTGGTGAGAGCCTTTCTGACCAGAACAAGCTCTGAGTCCCGGAGCCAGTGCAGCTCAGCGTACTCTGGCACGCAAGCAGATCCAGGGTCCAGACAGGGCAGCCAGAGACTTCCCCAAGTAGTCTGGACCCCTGCGGTGGGAGGTGCCGTTCAAGGCTAGCCTCTCGGAGCTGACCGCCCAGTGAGAGACTTTCTACATAGAACCAGCCACAAGCCCCCGAACCAACGGAGAGCCTCCATCCGCAAACAGCCTCTGGGATCAGGGCAGGGCAGCCAGACACCTCTTCAGGCGGCTCTGCCCACTCCGGCTGCAGGCTCTCTTCTCGGGGCGATCCAAGATGGCGGCCTAGAGGGAGACTGCACCCCCTGTCGCTCCAGAACCCAGGAGTTAAGAAGGGGAGGCATTGAGAGACTGGGACTGAAATAGAGCCACGGGTGAGTCTGCCCACTGGGTAAAGCTCGGCCCGGTGGGGCAGGCCCAGATAGAGGTGGCTTATCGGAGCCGGGCAGGGCAGCTAGAGTCATCCACAGGCAGCCCTGCACACTCCGGCGGTGGGCCCCGCCCACACAGCCAGCTTCTCCAGGTTCTCGGAACGGAACTGGCCCGCTGGTGAGAGCCTTTCTGACCAGAACAAGCTCCGAGTCCCGGAGCCAGTGCAGCTCAGCGTACTCTGGCACGCAAGCAGATTCAGGGTCCAGACAGGGCAGCCAGAGACTTCCCCAAGTAGTCTGGACCCCTGCGGTGGGAGGTGCCGTTCAAGGCTAGCCTCTCGGAGCTGACCGCCCAGTGAGAGACTTTCTACATAGAACCAGCCACAAGCCCCCGAACCAACGGAGAGCCTCCATCCGCAAACAGCCTCTGAGATCAGGGCAGGGCAGCCAGACACCTCTTCAGGCGGCTCTGCCCACTCCGGCTGCAGGCTCTCTTCTCGGGGCGATCCAAGATGGCGGCCTAGAGGGAGACTGCACCCCCGTCGCTCCAGAACCCAGGAGTTAAGAAGGGGAGGCATTGAGAGACTGGGACTGAAATAGAGCCACGGGTGAGTCTGCCCACTGGGTAAAGCTCGGCCCGGGGGGCAGGCCCAGATAGAGGTGGCTTATCGGAGCCAGGCAGGGCAGCTAGAGTCTTCCCAAGGTAGCCTTCCACACTCTGGCAGTGAGCTCCTCCCACACGGCCAGCTGCACGGTGCAGGCCCACAGTGAGAGCATTTCAGCACAGAGCCAGTTCCAAATCGTGGAACCAGTAAGGGGCTAGGGGCAGTTTTCTTCGGATACGCTGCTTTATCAGATTCCTCCAAGACATCAGGCTACTGAAGGCTGGGAGGTGATACACTGGAAATCTACCGGGACACTATAAGCCAATAGCGGAAAACTGCAATATCTCTGGGTCCCACTGACAACTGACCAATATGAGAAAACAAGGGAAGAAAATGTCCCAAACAAACCTAGATACTACATCAATAAAACCCAATGACAGCAGAGCAGTAGAAATGTCAGAAAGGGAGTTCAGAATGTACGTAATTAAAACGATCAGGGAAGCTAATGAGGAGATGAAAGAGCAAATGCAGGCATTGAAGGAGGAGATGAAAGAGCAAATGCAGGCATTAAATGATCGCACCAATCAACAGTTAAAAGACCAAATACGGGAAGCAAGAGATCATTTCAATAAAGAGTTAGAGATACTGAAAAAAAACCAAACTGAAATACTTGAAATGAAGGAAACAATAAACCAAGTTAAAAACTCCATAGAAAGCATAACCAATAGAATGGAGCACCTGGAAGACAGAACCTCAGACATTGAAGACAAATTATTTAATCTTGAAAGCAAAGTTGGCCAAACAGAAAAGATGGTAAGAAATCATGAACAGAATCTACAAGAATTATGGGATATCATGAAAAGGCCAAATTTAAGAATTATTGGGATTGAGGAAGGCTTAGAGAAACAAACCAAAGGAATGAACAATCTATTCAATGAAATAATATCAGAAAATTTCCCAAATCTGAAGAATGAAATGGAAAACCAAATACAAGAGGCTTATAGAACTCCAAACATACAAAATTACAACAGACCCACACCAAGGCACATTATTATGAAAATACCTAACATACAAAATAAAGACAGAATATTAAAGGCCGCGAGAGAAAAGAATCAAATTACATTCAGAGGGAAACCAATAAGAATATCAGCAGATTTTTCAATTCAGACCCTAAAAGCCAGAAGGGCCTGGAACAACATATACCAAGCCCTGAAAGAAAACGGATGCCAACCAAGAATCTTATACCCAGCAAAACTTACCTTCAAATTTGACGATGAAATAAGATCCTTCCATGATAAACAAAAGCTAAAGGAATTTACAAAAAGAAAGCCAGCATTACAGAACATTCTCAGCAAAATATTCCATGAGGAAGAGATGAAAAACAACGATGCAAATCAGCAACAGGAGGCGCTAGCCTAAAGGAATAGCCAAATAAAGGAGAAACCAAATCATGTCAAAAAAAAATATGAGTCAATTGACTGGGAATACAAATCATATCACAATAATAACCCTGAATGTTAATGGCCTGAATTCATTAATCAAAAGACACAGACTGGCAGATTGGATTAAAAAGAAAAATCCAACAATACGCTGCCTGCAAGAGACTCACCTCATAGAAAGAGACACCCATAGACTAAAGGTGAAAGGATGGGGAAAAACATACCATGCACACGGACACAGCAAAAAAGCTGGAGTATCCATCCTCATCTCAGATAATGGGGACTTCAAACCAAAACTAGTCAGAAGGGATAAAGAAGGACATTACATGCTGCTTAAGGGAAGCATAAATCAGCAAGACATAACAATCATAAATATCTATGCCCCGAACATTGGCTCATCCACGTACGTCAAACAAATCCTTCTCAATTACAGAAATCAAATAGACCACAACACAATCATACTAGGCGATTTTAACACACCTCTCTCACCACTGGATAGATCGTCCAAACAAAAATTGAATAAAGAAACTATAGATCTCAACAACACAATCAGCAATTTAGACTTAACGGACATATATAGAATATACCATCCAACAAAGAACGAATACACTTTCTTCTCAACAGCACATGGATCCTTCTCTAAAATAGACCATATTTTATGCCACAAAGCTACTGTTAGCAAATACAAGAAGATAGAGATACTACCTTGTACTCTATCAGATCATAATGGATTCAAATTAGAAATAAATGACAGAATAAAAAACAGAAACTTCTCCAATACTTGGAGACTAAATAATACACTATTATACGATGAATGGATAACAGAAGACATCAGGAGGGAAATAAAAAAATTCTTAGAAGTAAACGAGAACAAAGACACATCATATCAAAATCTCTGGGACACTATGAAAGCAGTACTTAGAGGCAGATTTATTTCATGGGGTGCATTCAAAAAAAGAAGTAGAAATCAACAAATAAACGACTTAACACTACAGCTCAAAGCGCTAGAAAAAGAAGAGCAGACCAATACCAAAAGTAGTAGAAGACAGGAAATAGTTAAAATCAGAGCCGAAATCAACGAAATCGAAACAAAAGAAACAATTGGAAAAATTAACAAATTAAATAGTTGGTTCTTTGAAAAAATAAATAAAATTGATAAACCCTTAGCCACACTAACAAAGAGAAAGAGGGAGAAAACTCAAATTACTAAAATTCGGAACGAACAAGGAAACATCACAACAGACACGAGTGAAATACAAAACATAATTAGAAGCTATTTCGAAAATCTATACTCCAACAAAACAGAAAACCTCGAAGACATCAACAAATTTCTAGAGCCATATGAATTACCTAAACCAAACGAGGAGGACATACACAACCTAAATAAACCAATTTCAAGCAATGAAATAGAAGAGGTCATCAAAAGCCTACCAACAAAGAAAAGTCCAGGACCAGATGGGTTCTCAGCCGAGTTCTACAAAACCTTTAAAGAAGAGCTCATTCCAATACTCCTCAAACTATTCCATGAAATAGAAGAGAGGGAACCCTCCCAAACTCGTTCTATGAAGCCAATATCACCCTGATACCTAAACCAGACAGAGACACATCGAGGAAGGAAAATTTCAGACCAATATCCTTAATGAACATCGATGCAAAAATTCTCAACAAAATTTTAGCAAATCACATACAAATATATATTAAAAAGATAGTGCACCACGATCAAGTGGGTTTTATCCCAGGGATGCAAGGTTGGTTCAACATTCGGAAATCAATAAATGTCATTCACCATATCAACAGACTTAAAGTTAAGAATCACATGATTATTTCAATAGATGCAGAAAAAGCATTCGATAAAATACAGCATCCCTTCATGCTCAAAACACTAGAAAAAATTGGGGTAGTGGGAACATTCCTAAACATTATAAAGGCAATCTACGCTAAGCCCATGGCTAATATCATTCTAAATGGTGAAAAACTGAAAGCGTTCCCCCTAAAAACTGGAACAAGGCAGGGATGCCCTCTTTCACCACTTCTATTCAACATCGTCCTTGAGACTCTAGCCAGAGCAATCAGACAAACCAAAGAAATTAAAGGGATACGAATAGGAAAAGAAGAACTCAAACTATCCCTGTTCGCTGATGACATGATTATATATTTAGAGGAACCTGGAAATTCCACCAGAAAACTTTTAGAACTCATAAGTGAATTCAGTAAAGTAGCAGGTTACAAGATCAATGCTCATAAATCCAATGCATTTTTATACATAAGTGATGAATCTTCAGAAAGAGAAATTAGGAAAACTACCCCATTCACAATAGCATCGAAAAAAATAAAATACTTGGGAATCAATCTCACAAAAGAGGTGAAAGACCTCTACAATGAGAACTACAGAACACTAAAGAAAGAAATTCAAGAAAACCTTAGAAGATGGAAAGATCTCCCATGTTCCTGGATAGGCAGAATTAATATTGTCAAAATGGCTATACTACCTAAAGTGCTATACAGATTCAATGCAATTCCAATTAAAATCCCAATGATGTACCTTGCAGAAATAGAGCAAGCAATTATGAAATTCATCTGGAAGAATAAAAAACCTAGAATAGCTAAAGCAATCCTCAGTAGCAAGAGCGAAGCAGGGGGTATTGCAATACCAGATCTTCAACTCTACTACAAAGCAATAGTAACAAAAACGGCATGGTATTGGTACCAAAATAGACAGGTAGACCAATGGTACAGAATAGAGGACATGGACACAAACCCAAATAAATACAATTTTCTCATACTAGACAAAGGTGCCAAAAATATGTAATGGAGAAAAGATAGCCTCTTCAACAAATGGTGCTGGGAAAACTGGAAAACCATATGCAATAGAATGAAATTAAACCCCTATCTCTCACCCTACACAAAACTCAACTCAAAATGGATCAAGGACCTTGGAATCAGACCAGAGACCCTGCATCTTATAGAAGAAAAAGTAGGTCCAAATCTTCAACTTGTTGGCTTAGGATCAGACTTCCTTAACAGGACTCCCATAGCACAAGAAATAAAAGCAAGAATCAACAACTGGGATAGATTCAAACTAAAAAGCTTTCTCTCAACAAAGGAAACTATCAGAAATGTGAAGAGAGAGCCTACAGAGTGGGAGAATATTTTTGCCAACCATACCTCAGATAGAGCGCTAATTTCCAGAATCTATAAAGAACTCAAAAAACTCTACATGAAGAATACAAATAATCCAATCAACAAATGGGCTAAGGAAATGAACAGACACTTCACAGAAGAAGATGTACAAGTAATCAACAGATATATGAAAAAATGTTCAACATCCCTAGTAATAAGAGAAATGCAAATCAAAACTACCCTAAGATTTCATCTCACCCCAATTAGAATGGCGATTATCAAGAACACAAGCAACAATAGGTGTTGGCGAGGATGTGGTGAAAAAGGAACACTCATACATTGCTGGTGGGGTTGCAAATTAGTGCAGCCACTCTGGAAAGCAGTGTGGAGATTCCTCAGAAAGCTTGGAATGGAAACACCATTTGACCCAGCTATCCCACTCCTTGGTCTATACCCAAAGGACTTAAAATCAGCATACTACAGAGATACAGCCACATCAATGTTCATTGCTGCTCAATTCACCATAGCCAGATTGTGGAACCAACCTAGATGCCCTTCAGTTGATGAATGGATAAAGAAACTGTGGCATATTTATACAATGGAATATTACTCCGCAATGAAGAATGATAAATTATGGCATTTGTAGGCAAATGGTTGAAATTGGAGAATATCATGCTAAGTGAGATAAGCCAATCTCAAAAAACTAAAGGACGAATGATCTCGCTGATAAGCGGATGAGGACATATAATGGGGGTGGGAGGGGTTAGCATTAGGTTTAGGGTTAGGTTTAGAGTTAGGCTAAGGAGAGCGGTAAGAATGAAGGAAAGAAGGACTGTATAAAGGGAAAAGGGTGGGAGGGGTGGGGGGGAAGGGAAAAAAAAAGAAACATCATTACCCTATGTAAACGTAAAAAAATAAATTAAAAAAAAAAAAAAAAGAACTCTGGGACAACAGCAAGAGACCAAATTTAAAAATCACTGGAATTCAGGAAGGTTGTGAGATGCAGGCTAATGGAATGGATAACCTCTTCAGGAAAATAATAACAGAAAATTTTCAAAACCTGAAGAATAACATGGACATCCAGATTCAGGAAGCATTCAGAACTCCAAATAGACAAGATTCAAAAAAGAACTGCTCCACAACACATAATTAAAATGACTAAAATACAGAACAAAGGATGGAACTTTAAAAGTCTCAAGAGAAAAATATCAGGTGTCATTCAGAGGTAAGCCAATAAAAATTACTTGTGATTGCCCAGCACAAACTCTAAAAGCCAGGAGGGCTTGGAATGATGCGTTCCAAGTCCTGAAAGGAAATAACTATTAACCAAGATTGCTATACCCAGCAATGCTTCAAAATTAAAGATGAAATCAAAACCTTCCAACCTAAGCAGAAACTAAAGAATGCATGACTCCTAAGCTGGCACTACAAAACTTACCTAAAGAAATATTCCACACAATAGAAATAAAAAACACACCCCAGAGTGCAGATGAACAAATCTCATGAAGAGAAAGCAAGCAAATAAGAAACAGAACAAAATTAACAATTAGAAATAAATCAAAATGACAGAAATTAATAAACATTTCTCTATAATAAAATGTAAATGATCTCAACGGTCCAGTTAAAAGACATTGGTTGGCACAATGGATTCAAAAACAAGACCCAACTACATGTTGTTTCCAAGAGATTCACCTTACAGGCAGAGACAGACACAGGCTGAGAGTGAAAGAATGGAAATTTATACACCATATGAATGGAGCCCCAAAACAAGCAGGAGTAGCTACTCTCATATCTGACAATGCAGAGTTCAAACCATAATTATCCAGAAGAGACAAAGGAAGGTCACTTCATACTGGTATCAGAAATAATCCAAGAAGATACAACAATAATAAATATTTATACCCCAAACATGGGTGCAACTAATTACATAAAAGAGATACTACTTTAATTGAAGCCTTGAATAGACCCCAGTACAGAAACACTGGGTGATTTTTAACACACCTCTCTCACCATTAGAAAGGACATCAAAACAACCTCAATAAAGACCATTTAGATCTGAAAAATAGTATAATTCAAATGGACTTAACAGACATCTATAAAATTTTTAATTAAACAACAGCTGAATACATTTTCTTCACAGCAGTTTATGAAACCTTTTGTTGGGACTAATGACACATTAACTAACTCAGGCTGACTCCTTACTCCCTTGCGAGTGAGCAAGATCAAGGCCTCAAAGGCGGTTTCAAAGGTTAATGACGATAAATCGGACCACCGTCAGGGATTGGTTAACAACAGTTCCACGAACCGTGATCAGCTCCTGCTTGCCATATAGTCCTATGGGACTCTCGCCTGGGTGAACCCCCCCCCATGCCTTGCTACCCTTTAAGCTGATTGGTTCCCCCCTAGCTCCCACCCTACATAAAAGCTGTGTGATTTTCTCAATAAAGGAGTTCCTGCTGTGACTGGTCTCCCTGACATATCTGATTGTCCTCCGCCTAGAGGGTTGGGAGCAGGCGGTCAGTCGGCCCTACCTATCCCGGTCTGACCTTGTTGGGGAGTGTTCCCTTCCCTTGCTGCTGGTTGAGAAGAACAAGGGGGCTTAAGACCCCGAAACCTTTTCCAAAATAGACCATTTTAGACCACAAGCAACTCTTATTACAAAAACATTGATATAATTCCTTGCATCTTATAGGTCATAATGGAATAAAATTGGAAATAAACATCAAAAAATCCTACAGAAACTATAAAGGCCTGGAGATTGAACAATTACCCTTTTGAATAATAAATGGGTGATAAAAGAAATCAGAGGAAAACACAAAAATTTCTTAGAATGTAATGAGAATAGTGATACAATATACGAGAACCTCTGGAACTCTATGAAGGCAGATCTACAGCTTCAAGTACCTACATAAGAAAATCAGAAAGATTCCAAATAAACAACCTTACGATGTCTCTTCAAGGTCCTTGAAAAGTAAATCAATTTCAAAACCAGTAAAAGGAAGAAAATAATTAAGATCAGATGAAATCAATGAAATTGAGAACAAAAAAAAAAAAAAACAATACAAAGGATCAGTGAAACAAACAGTTGTTTCTGTGAAGAGGGAAACAAGACTGATAAGCCCTTAGTCAAACTAACCAAAGAAAAAAGACAGAAGACACAAACTAATAAAGTTAGAGATTAAAAAAAGAAGAAATTGCCACAAACATCACAGAAATCCAGTGAATCACAAACATATACTCCAATAAATTGGAAAACCTAGAAAAAATGGATACCTTTCTAGACACATATGACCTACAAAAATTGAATCAAGAAGATATAGCAAATCTCAATAGGTCAATAACTAGTAATGAGATAGAATCAATAATTTTAAAAAAGCTATTCAACAAAGAAAAGCCCAGGATCAGATGAGTTCTCATCTGAATTCTACCAGACCTTTAAAGAAGAATTAATCCCAATGTTTCTCAAATTATTCCATGAAACAGAAAGGGATGGAACACTTTCAGAGTCATTCCATGAAGCCATTATCACACTCATACCAAAACCAAATAAGTACACGTAAAGGAAAGAAAACTATAGACCAATATTTCTGATGAAAATAGATGCAAAAATCCTTAATAAAACATTAGCAAATTATATTCAACAATATATTAACAAGATTGTACATCATGACCAAGTTGGTTTTGCCCCAGAGAAGCAAGAATGGTTAAATATATACAAATCAATAAGGATAATTCATCACAAAATAAAATTTGGAACAAAAATCATTTAGTTATCTCAATGGATGCAATAATTCATCACATAAATAAAATTCAGGACAAAAAAATCACTTAGTTATCTCAATACACACACAGTTGACAAAATCCAGCACCCATTCATGATAAAAACACTTAAGAAACTAGGGACAGAAAGACCTCAACATCATAAGGGATATGCACATACAAAAAAAAAAAAAAAAAAAGAAGAAGAAGGAAAGGAAAAACCCAAAGTCAACCTCATAGAAAATGGGGAAAAACTGATAGCATTTCCTTTAAAATCTGGTACAAGAAAAGGATGTTCACTCTCACCACTCCTATTTACTATAGTGCTAGAAATTCTAGTCAGAGAAATTAGAAAAGAGAAGGAAATAAAAGGAATAAAAATAGGAAAAGAAGATGTTAAATTATCAGTTTGCTGATGATATGATCCTACATTTAGAAGATCCAAAACACTCCACCAAAAGACTGCTAAGGTTAATAGTTCAATTCAGCAAAGTAACAGTTACAAAACCAACAAACAAAAACCAGTAGCTTTCCTGTATACCAACAATGAACCTGCTGTAAAGAAATGAGGAAAATAACCCCATTCACAGTAGCTCCCCCAAAATAAAATACCTAGAAATAAATCTAAACAAGGAGTTGAAAGAACTCTACAATGCAAACTACACAACACTGAAGAAAGATATTGAAGAAAACATTAGAAGACAGAAAGACCTCCCATGCTCATGGATAGGCAGAAGCAATATTGTTAAAATGGCCATTCTATCAAAAGCAATATACAGATTCAATGTATCAAAATACCAAAGACATTCTTCACAAAACTAGAAAAACCAGTCCTAAAGTTCACTAGGAAGAATAAAAGACCAGAACAGTCAAAGCAATTCTAAGTCAAAAAAGCAATGCTGGAGGCATCACAACACCTGAATTCAAATTGTACTACAGAGCTACAGTAACAAATGACATAAAAAGACATGTAGACCAGTGGTAAAGAGAGAAGACAGGGAGACAAACACATATCTACAGTCATCTGATCCTTGACAAAGGTACCAAAAACACATTGAAGAAAAGCAGCCTTTTAAACAAATGGAGCTGGGGAAACTGGTTATCCATATGTAGAGGAATGAGACTAAACCCTTATATCTCACTCTGCACAAAATTCAACTCAAAATTGATCAAAGACCTAAGAATTAGACCAGAAACTATGAAAATCCTAGGAAAAAATAGAGTCAACACTCCAACATATAGGTACAGGCAACAATTTCCTCAGTAGACCCCTAAAGCTCAGGAAATAATGCCAAGAGTAATTAAACGGGAAGGTATCAAGTTAAAAATCGTCTGCAGAGCAAAGGAAACAATCAAGAAGGCAAAGAGAGAATATACAGAATGGGAGAAAATCTTTGCTAGCTAATATTCTGACAAAGTATTAATATTCAGAATATATATAGAACTCAAATACAAAAAAATCAAATAACTCAATAAATGGGCAAGTGAATTAAATAGATACTTCTCAAAAGACAAATACTAATTACCTACAAATGTATGAAAAAATGTTCAACATCATTAGCAAGTAGGGAAATGCAAATCAAAAGTACACCGAGATTTTATCTCATACCAGTCAGAATGGCAGTCATCAAGAATACAAACAATATTAAAGCAATAAAAGCCTATAACAGTGTAAAGAACAGTTCTACACTGTTGGTGGGATTGTAAATTCACACAACTACTATGGAAATCAGTATGAAGTTTCCTCAGAAGACTAGCCATGAAACTACCATATGACCCAGTTACTACACTCCTCGATATTTATCCTAAAGAATTAAAATAGGCATACTGTAGCCATGTGTGCATACCCATGTTTATAACAGCACAATTCTAAACAGCCAAACTATGGAACCAGCATAGGTGTCCATGAAGAGATGAATGGATAAAGAAAATGTGGTTATATATATACAACTGAATTTTATTCAGCCATAAAGAAGAATGAAATTATGTAATTAGTAGGAAAATGAATGGAACTTGAGACCACTAGATTAAGCAAACTAAGTCAAATTCAGAAGGTCAAGAGTCATATGCTTTCTCTCATGTGGAAGCCAGAAAAGAAAAGTGGGGGATAATCACATGAAAATCAAAGGGAGATCAGTAGAAAAAGAAAAGGCACTGGGGTGGGAGAAGGAGAGGGAGGAAAAGTGCTGGGGACAGATACTGGCCAAATTATATAGTTATTTGTGTGCGTGCAGTAATACATAACAACAAATTCCACCATTATGCACAACAATAACGCGATAATTTTTTTTAAATATGGAGAAAAACAAAAAGAGCATGCACACGATAATACTACGCGTCGATAGGGTACATCATAATATATAAGAATCATTAAAACTTGGGGGAAAAAAACCCAGCATGTTCAGGAAGCCCCTTTTCCACATGAGTAGGTTAAAATAACTGCTTCGAAAATAATCCTCTCAATTACACAGAATTATATGGAGGAATTTAAAATATATTGAGGAATTTGAAAATCAATAAATAATGAGACATAATTACTATATTCTTATAGTAATTTCCTTTACATATGTTGTCAGGAATCAAACATGGTATTTGTAGTATAATACTTCCTTGTTATCAGTGAAAGAGATAAATTATTACATAAGAAAGATATAACATAACTTAAAGTACTAATGATTTTAAGTTATGAGGGAGTTCATAATTTAGTTTAACTGGGTACTTCATTTTGTCTTCAAGACAAACTTGCGAGGCACTCATCCTTTGAAAAATCAAAGAGTTACAAAGATTCCATCTTGGAACTCTTCTAAGAGATCTACATCAAAATGCAGGTCTCAAACAGACTTTTTCACGTCTTATGTCCTGTTGTATCAACTCAGTAAATGTTCATTAAACATATGAGAGGGAGCTAAAGATACACACATTGATATTTTTATCATGAAGTAGTTTATAAGCAAATCTAAGAAAGACTATGCATAAATAAAACAGCAGATTATAGAATTTATATATGGACTTATAAATATAACAATGATACATGATCTAAATGCTGGGTCTAAACAGAAAAATGAAAAAAGATTGTGAAGAATGGTTTTAACAAGGTAAAGAATGTAGAAAAAAAGAATTCTGTACAGATAAAACACTGTGAACATAGAAATAAGGAAAGACAGGCATGTGTTTATCTAAGACATTATTAAAAGATAAAACTATAATAGATGCTGCAACTAGAAATTGAGGGACTTGACTGTGAGTTAAAAGTTCACATTTAATTTTTATAGTGAGAACAAGTACTAAGTTTGAGTAGGACAATGGCATGATCAGAACTGCACTTAAGGCATACTCATTTGGCAACAGTGATGAAAATAAATTGGAGCAAATGAACACTATAAGAGGCTCTTGTAATAAATGAGGTAAGAGGTCATGAAAGTCTAGGACCACAGAAATGGCAGGAATAATGAAAAGGGGAGAGTAAGTCAATCTGGACAATATTAAGGAAAGGCAAGATGACCAAATGATTAGGATCATGAATTTGTAAAACATTAAACCTAAATTCAGATCTCAGATTTACCTTTTGGTAGCTCTATATTCCTGGACAAATTGTTTTATTTCTAATTCCCAAATTGAGGACTAAAAAAAAAAAAAAAAAAAAAAACAAAACTGTCTTTTGGGACTGTGGAGAGGAATAAAGAGATGATTTTAGCATGCTTTTATAATGCCTAATATGTAGTTAAAACTTAGTGTTTAATAAATGCTAGTGTCTAGTATTAAAATTCTTTTTCAGAGATCATAGTTGTTAACTGTTTATTGACTTTTAGTGGTTACATCTCACTGCTGGTTCACAGAGCAGTTGTTGTCACAGAAATACCTAAAACTTTTTTTTTGTTTTTTGAGATTGGATCTTACTATGTTGCCCAAATAAGTCTCAAACTCCTGAGCTCAGGAGATCCTCCTGCCTCAGTCTCCCAAGTAGCTGGGACTAGTGTACATCACCATGATTTACTTAAATTCTCCCCAAATTTTGCATGAACTACTCTCCCAAATTAAATCTCTTCCATCTTGTATTTATACTACTGTTTTTTAGGAATCTAAACATCGAATTTTATAGTAATTTCACTGAATTCTGTGTTTTTATTTTGAGCTAATAACTTTTAGATGATTTATCGTATAAGTTCAATTTGCCATGTTTGCTTTTCCTAAGGTGTGCAAATTTGATTATGAGAGAGAGATATCTTCTTCAAAGAAAAATACTAAGACCAATCCAAGAACCAAAAAAACTTTTTTTTAACTAAATAAGTTATCTGTGAGTTTTTTCCCCATATTTTTTTATTGGTGCATTGCAGGTATACATAATAGGGGGATTTGTTGTTACATAATTGTGCGTGCACACAATGTAACGATATATTTGGCCAAAATCATTACCCAGTATTTCTCTTTTCCCTTCCCTCATTCCTCCCTCTGGTACCTTCCCTCTACTCTACTATCTCTCTTCTATTTTCATGAGATTCCACACATACACACACCTTTGTTTTCCTTTTTCCTCTCTAGTGCCTACATGTGAGAAAAAATATATGACCCTGGTCTTCCTGAATTTGGCTTATTTCCATTAACATAGGGGTCTCAAGTTCCATCCATTTTTCTGTAAATGACATAATTTCAGTTTTCTTTATGGTTGAATAAAACTCCATTACATGTATATACCATATGTTCTTTATCCACTCATTCACTGATGGACACCTAGGCTAAAACCAATATCTGAAATGTCACTTGAGAAATCCTTTCTACATGGGCATTGGTGAATATTCAAAAGTCTGAACAAAGTTGGACAAAGTCTATGAAACATAAAAATTAAGATGGCATGTCTTTAACAACACAAAAGAAAACGACATAGCTCTTTTCTACAGCTGACAGAAAACTATAGTAATTTTGTTTTTAATTGATGAAGTTTTGGGTATCAAATAACTTTTGAAGGTCACCCACTATTAAGTAACTGAAGAGGCTTGTGAAGCTGAGTCTGCAACTCACAATCTCCCTAAGAGAGATGGCTGAGATTCTGTGCTTGGTAAAAAAAATTCTCCTTGAATTCTGTAATTAATAATTAAGCATGTTTTACACCAATCGTGGTTTATTTACAAGAATATATGCATTTTTACATACAGTGTTTGACCTTTTATTCACTTACTCATCCAATGAACTTTGAGAACTTGCACATAATGCACTGTGCAAGGCAGGATAAGATGACAGGTTAATCAAACAAAGATCCAACCATCAAGGAGTCTATAACAAATAATATATAAAGGCATACACCTATAAGACAAAGCAGAAAAAGACATGTCTTGAAATGTAAAAGCAATTGTGTTAGAAGTTCAGAAGAATGAGTTTTCTAGTACTCATATATCTCAAAGATCTAACTAAATTCAATATAAATACAAAAAGTTCCTACTGAGGTGAGTGTAGAGACAAAAATCTAACAATTTTGATTCCAGGTTTTTATTTACATGTATTATAATATATATTTAGTACATCTATGTACTTGATATTGTTTCAAAGTATTAACACAGGTCAACAGAATCCTAGTTCCGTGTATTCCCTGATTCCTGGAAAATCTGTTAGGAGAATCCAAATCTTGGCTGAATACACAGCAGCCTTGAGTCACAACTTTCAAAAATGGTTTAACTATATAAGACATGACTTGTTGAAGTTAGAAATATTCTGAACACCACATCAATTCCTAATGAGATAATAGTTACCACTGCTTAAGATTTAACTCCAACTATAAAAAACAAATTACATATGCTAAAGAATCAGTTATAACTCTGTAAGAACACCCCACTATTATGTTTTGGAATATTCACTTTCAAAGGTTCTCTGACTCTTATAGGAACTGGGAGAGAGAGTCATTAAGGACTGTCACAATTCTGAAATGGGTACATTCCTGATCACAAGTTACCATGTGTTTGAAAGCAAACTTTGTTTCAGAAACACTATTTGTTTTTAGGAAATCCAACCTGACTCAATTGACCTTTAAGACTTGATTTGGGCACCAAATTAAGTATATATTCCAAAACCAGGAACCTTCCTCTGGATAGTGCTCTCGAGGACTTTATAGAAGCTTAGTGTAAATGGAGATCTTTCAAGGTGAATCTTGAAATCCTGACATATTAAAATATCTAGTATTTCAGAGGTCTGACATATAATTAAAGATTTTACAGAGGAAAATACAAAGTGAAATAGCAGAGAAGAAGTGTTCTGGCTGAGTGATATTGCACAAAACACACCAGCACAATGCTCCCCCCCCCCACTTTTTTTTTTTAATTTAGCGCAACTCCTTTTAAACAAAATGTTCCGGATGCTGCTTATGTCCACGTTCTCCCTCAGGAGGAAGAAAGCTTGCAGCATTTTATCCTGCAACCTTCTTATTTATTTCTTAGAGACACAGGATAATGAGGTATTAATGCTTTTTCCATTTTAAATCTAAGAAAAAAATGTTTTCCTGAAAGCAACATCAAATCTGCTCTACTGTTCTTCATTAGCTTAACTTTGTCATGGTGTGTTCACATGTAAGAATTGTGTACATTGTCTAAACATGTGGAGAAAAAAAATCAAACTTAGGACTTGGAAAAATAAATGAAGATAACAGATTTCATAGGCTAGTAAAGAATGTGAAGGTATTTATATTTCTTCAAAATCTACATGTTACATTACATAATATCCTAATTCAACTTAGAAAATTGTTTCATATGCATATTATAAGAGTATTTAGAACAGACTGCTGGATTAAAATGTGTGTAAAACAAAGGTACTTTTAACTTGAACCATCCTTTACATTAAATGCAAAGCCTCTGACTGAATATATTCAATTGTAAGAAGAATTTAATTTTAAATTCACTTATTTAGTAAAACTGTTCAAACTACCACCTTAATGTTAATACTTACAAAACCAAAGATCTCCAGTACAAAAATAAAAGTTCTTACATAAGATGGCTGATTTTATATTTGAATTCCTGACTCAGAGTGCCATCTATTGGAAGAAAAAAGGTGATAAAAGTTACACTGAACTAAGGAGGGCAAAAATACTCCCAAAATTCAAGTCATATCACATTTAATATGTAAATACAATTGTGAATAACAGGAATGCTTAAAAAAACATGTTTTCCTTTCATTTGATCTCATCTGAAATACTTTAGGAATTATTTTTCATATTACAATGAACAAGCTGGGTGTTTAGTACTATCTTAAACACTGTGAACTTGGAAATTCATCACAACTCTCCATGCTTCCACTTTCTCTGCTATAAAATTGGAAGAATACTACTATCTCAGAGGCTTATTGTGAGTCTTCCATAAGCGCTAGGTTTTATCTTTACTTATCCAACTTTACTTCCAAATATTTTCAAAACTAACTCTCATAGTAAACCATTCACTTCAAATTATATGCTAATTCTCTCTGCTATGCTTTTGTACCGTCTTTTTTAGGCTGAAACCTCTCATTCATTCCAATACAAGTCAAGGCACATTTCTCTTTCCTCCAGGATTCATTTTAGTCTCTCCCTATCAACACATGTAGCTTTCAATGAATACCTATAAATCTTCACTGATCTCTCCCTTAAAAAGAAAATTCCTTTAGCCACAGGGTATCTTATTATAAGAAATGTAGCTGGGAATTTAAATATTGGCATTGATTTTAATCTTCACTATGCCATTTAAAATCTGAGTCATGTCCTAAATCTATTTCTTCACTGTTAAAATTGCTCAATAGAGCCTAAATCATGTACAGCATCAAAATAGGAAATAACAAGCACCCACTAAATGTAAAATCGCAATATATATTTGTTTTATATGTTAGTCTTGTCTGTACACTGTATTGAAGGCTCCATGAGACAGGCATTTTGAACTTCTTGAAATCAAGAAACATATTTCATTTTGTTTTTATAAATCTATAACTCCAAACACAGTAATAATTATCTATATTGGGTGATGTTGAAGTATTTCATTAAGGTTCCTGCATAATTTGAGAGGATAATTCAAGACAATACTCCAGAAACACAATTTTGATGAATGGAAACAAATATATGAATGAAAACAAATAACACAGGTCACAAAGAAGGGCCAATATAATTAGATTACTTTGTAAACATTCAATAACAACTTTCTAACATATTCATTTTCTAAAAGGCCAGTTCCATTTATGTCTTTTATCTGCCCAAAATCCTTTAGATTTTTCTCATTTTCTAAAAAATAAAAACCAAAATTCTTCGCTTGACATTCAAAATTATCTATGGCCTGACTGTATTATCTTCTAATCTTATTATGGCCTTCTAATCTTATTTTTCATCTTTCCCTTCTCAAAACTCTACAACTCCAAATAAATAGAACTACTTGCTGTTACTCATAAATATTGTCTGCTTTTCTGTCTCATGTAACTTTTAATGTTTTCTATGACAACAGTTGCAAAAGTACTATTATAAAGGTTTGCCATAGGAACAAAGGGTGGTGTAGGAACATAAGGGCTCACATTTCAAGAAGTTAAATTTAATTTATAAACAATTTCTCTCTTGCCACTATTACAATAGTCTTCTGCTTATTAAAAAAAAAAAACTGAAAAAGATTTTGGCCATCTCTCCCCCAAACTATATCACCCTCTCAATATCAAAAGCTCCTGCTGTCACCTACTGAAAGCTTCTATCATGATTTCCAAACAGAGTGCACAGACCCCAGAGAACATAAGTTACTGAGTAAAAGGGGAAAAAAAAATTACAGCTTCTATTCTTCTATTCCTTGCCTTTCTCATTTTGAATTTATTGGGTAATAGATGTCTCAAAATTCACACCATGTATTGTTAGGATAGTAATAGATACACATAATTTATAAACAAACACATTGAGGGATGCTCACTAAAAGTTTCCACACTAAGGGTATACACAACAAGAAAAGTTTAGAAACCACTGGTTTAGAAAATTAGGACTTTTGGAATAGCTTGGAAAATTTTTGTAAGTTTAGAACTAGAGAGCAAAAAGATACCAGTTTAGAGAAATATTTAGAGAATTAGAGTCTGAATATAACAGATATAAAATATCTGAATATATTAACAGATATAAAAACCCAAGTTTAATGCCTCAGTTATGCAGGACAAATGTGTTTTAACTTCCAAGTAATAAACACATTTTAATTTATAAGTAACTTTCAAGAAAATGCTAAAATGCAACTGCTTTGTAATTTTATAATAGCATATTATTTGTTTTAGATTTTCAAATGGAATTGTCTAATGTATCATGAACACTTCATTAATATAAAAATTTTATTTTACAAAACCTACAAGTATTCAGTACATGTAAAAATTACTTATAACTACTTGGGGGGGCTAATAATGTGATATGTTACAAAATACAGTGCAGGAAAAAAAGAAAAGAAACAAACAAAAAAAGGCAGGCCTAGGAGGTAAGTTTAGCCATGGAACTAGATTAGCAAACGCTCTTCAGGGAAATTCTTCATTTTCAAGTAGGAAAATGAAGTAAATGTTCTCAAAATAGATAAGGATAATCACTTTACTTCAATTTGTTTTAGTTTTCAATAATAATATGGAATACTTAACACTCAATTGTTGGCTTTTGAGTAAAGTATAAAGTTTCTCTAAAGTTCTAAGAGTGAGTAAATGGTTTATATCATAATAATATATTTTCTTTACTACCAGTATATACTATCAATCCTTTCTCTATAGGACAAAATTAGATTTATAAATCTTAATTTTAAGTTGATTGATTCTCTACAGTTTTGCTTGCTATTATGTTAATATAAAAATCCACAATGAAGTTTGGGGATGTAGCTCAGTGATAGAGCACTTGCCTAGCATGTGTGAGGCCCTGGGTTTGATCCTCAGCACCACATAAAAATAAATAAATAAAATAAAGGTGATTGTGTTCATTTATAACTAAAAAATTTTTTTTAAAAATCCATAATGAACAAGAATCTCTAACTCATACTTTAGACTCTAAGCTCATAAAAGAGAACCCCCTTGGGATTTTCAGATTATGAAAACATAACAGATTCAATTTTACACATCTTTCTCCTATATGACTTAAGGAGTGATTGAGGAGCTAGACACATAGTTTGGCTCTCTCATTCTTCTTAAAGAGGGATTAGACTGATTTTATAGAGAAAATGGGGAAGAGAGACAAAAGGCAGTTTCTTTGGGAACCAGAATAATTATGTTCAATAAAACTAAATGAACATAACCAAAGAAGCTATGATTCCCGTGTTACGAGAGTCTGACAGAGGAGAGACCATCACTACATATGCAGCAAGTATAGAACCCCAATGTACATCAGAGAAACACTGAGGAGAGACTGGCATTTGATAGTGGTGGAATCCAAAAATCTAACACTGACCAAATCCCATGCCATTTAAGTGTACATACTGAACTAGCAAAGACAAATGCATCGTCTTCATTTTCCCCCTTACTTACTACACTCTGGCTTCCATTTTTCCCAAGTTCTTCCTCTGAAATCTTGCTCAAGTTATCTAAGTAGTGGTCTGATATTGTATGGCACAAATCTTCAAAAGAATAATCCTTTTCTTGACAGAGTTTTATTTCATCCAAGAGTTTTGATAGTTCTCCAGTCACAGTTTCACCTACAAGAAGATGGCAATTTTATCAAGTTTCAAGAAAGACTACTGCTGAAACTTAAATAGTAAAAATATGAAAACTCTGGTGCTGGTACTCAAAATATGACAAGAATAAGTAGTCACAGACATCTGGCAAAAACAAAGTATTAAACTATAATAGAAGAACATTAACAGACAAAAGAGATTCTGATTTTGCCTGTATTTATTCTTTCTCAAAATAGAAATAAGTCTTGAAAGTTTACATATTTGTAATATATAAAAATACCTGGAATTATAGCTTTATTTATTAAAGGAATTAATTTTTCAATAATCTTTTACTGGCATTTCACTGACAGAATCATTTGATGATTCATTAGCAAATTTGAAATGATACTGAGAGTCTACTTCCTGGTTTCAATAGAATAGAACTTTTTAAAATAATTATACAAGTAGATAATTATGACTATATATATGATATAAAGGGAAAACACAGAAGGAACAGATAACTAATACATATAACCTGCCAAACATGAATATTTCATAGGTTACATGCAAATATTCACTTTTCTTAGCACTCTCAGAAAAGTACTTTATTCTTATAATTTATTCTGAAAAATATTTTCAGCATTTATAATATAGATCTTATTATTTTTATTCTGAAATAAAAACATATTTAAGATCAGTTGACCATAGATGTATGGGTTTATTTCTGGATTTTTTAAATTTTATTTCATTGGTCCGTGTCTGTTTTTTATGGAAGTTCCATGATATTTTTATTATTATAGCTCTTCAACAAGTGTACTAAGAACTGACAATACATAAAAATGTATGTAATAAATGGTGTTGAAAAAATGGAATATACATATACAGAATACAAAATCAACTTAAAATAAATTAACTTAAATGTGGGCCTGGAACCACAAAACTCCTAGAAGAAAACAGAGAAAAAGTTTCTTGACATTAGTCTGGACAATGATTTTTTTTTAATATGACAGCAAAAGTATAGATGACAAAATCAAAAATAGAAAAGTGGGACTGCATCAAACTAAAGTCTCTGCACAGCAAAAGAAAGAACCAATGAAGTAAAAGGGCAACCTATGGAACAGAAGAAAATATTTGCAAACCACAGACCTGATTAGGGTTCAATATCCAAAATATATAAGGAGCTCAAACGACTCAATAGGAAAACATCAAATAACTTGCCTAAAAAATGAACTAAGGTCCTGAACAATCATTTCTCTGAAAAACACATACAAATGTGTCAACAGGTATAAGATAAGGTATTCAACATAATTAATCATCAGGGAAATATAAATCAAAACCACAATGAGCTATTACCTCACACATTTTAGAATGGCTATTATCAAAAAAGATAAATGTTGGTAAGGTTTTGGAGAAAATAGTGGGAATCCAAAATGGTATAGCTATAATGGAAAATGATCTGATGGTTCCTCAAAAAATTGAAAATAGAACTACTAGTGATCCCACCTGTAGGTATTTATCCAAAGCAAATTAATCATAACTTAAAGAAAGATGTGTACCCCCATGTTCATCGCAGAATTATTCAGAATAGCCAAGATAAGAAAACAACCTAAATGTTTATTGTTAAATGAATGGATAAAGAATATACTCTGTGTGTGTGTGTGTGTGTGTGTGTGTGTGTGCACTGTCCATGTTGTGGTCTGTGTGTATGTCTGTGTACCTAAGAACTATTATTCAGTCTTCAGTCTTAAAGAACATCCTGTTATAGCTCAGTGATAGAGTGCTTGCCTAGCATGTGTGAGGCAGTGGGTTTGGTTCTCAGCACCACATATAAATAAATAAGGTCTGTGGACAACTAAAAAAATATTTTAAAAAAGGACATCCTATCATTTAAGACAATATGGGTAAAACTGGAGGACATTTTGTTGAGTGAAAGCAGACACAGAAACTCAAATACTGTATGATCTCACATGTAGAATCTAAAAATGTCTAACTCATAAAATCAGAGCGTAGAAAGGTGGTTGCCAAGGGCTGAAGGGTGGAGATAATGAAGAGATACTTATCAAAGGGTTCATAATTCAGTTACAGGGGGATGAAAAAATTCTGGAGATTTAATGTATAGTATGGTGACTATAGTTAATAATACTGTATTATATACCTGAAATTTGCTAAGATAGATCTTCAGTGTTCACTACCATCAAAAAAAATTAACTATGTGAAGGGATAAATTTGTTAATTAACTTTATTATGATAATCAATTTATAATGTATACGTATATCAATATTATACTGTATACTATAAACATAAACAATTTATTATTTGTCAAGTAAACCTCAATAAATCTAGAAAAACACATTTATTTTAAAAAGCTATAAAATATCACTTCATATGAACTTCATTACCACAGGGGCTGCTATCTGCTTTGCTCACCGCTATATCTCAGGGTTGCAAATGGTTCCTAGCAAGTAGTAGGAACTATATAAATGTTGACTGAATAAATGTATAAAATATAAAGAATAGGATATAACACTTGAAATTTTTACAACTTTTAGCCCTCTTATGCATACACGATAAATTATACTACAAGTGTAGTATAGTTTCAAGGTTTTATAATTATTTACTCACTTTTGGTCTTTTGGGAAGGAGATTCAACAGGCGATGAGATGTGGGTTTCTTGTGTTTTATCTTCCTGTACATGCTCTTCAAGGACTGGTGCTCTTCCCACGCCTTCTAAATATTCTGTGTATATATGTGTTTGAGATTACATACTTGAATTCACTTATGTTAAAAATCAATAACTAAACTTTTTTTACTTCTGGTGATCCATCTTTCATTTATTTCCTCATATCTTAAAAATATCATAAGTTTTCAAATAACTTTAAAAAAAAACATAAGTACTTCTTGATGTGCCATTAATTTGAGATTTTTAAATTAAAAAAAGATACTTTGGGAAAAACTCATGAACCCTTTCTTTTGAAAACTAAACTTATCCCATTATTTTCTTAAAACTAAATAAATCTGAGGCTGGGCATGTAGCTCAGTGGCAAAATGCTTACCTAGCAAGCATGAGGCCCTGGGTTCAATCTCTGGCACCACAAAGAATAAATGAATAAATACATACATACATACATACATACATACATACATATACATGTACATCTGTTGAAGATGCAATAGCATCCTAGTCTCCCTAAAATTTTTCAATCTGAAGATTTAAAGCTCTCTGAAAGATCCTTTGAATAGACCTGATTATTCAAACATCTCTGTTCACCTCCATTGAACAGAAATGTTCAATTCAGATTAGTTAAACCACCTGTCAGGTAATATGAATGAAATGTGTTGTTTATTTTATAATAGTGTTATAATCTTGCCAGAAAAGCATAATTTACATATTTAACTTTATTTCCACAAAATAATATTCACTCCCATTATTCTTGGAGTAATGTCCCACACTCAACCTTTCCTTTTTCCTTTTTTGATAGACATAATACTAGTAATAGCAGTAAAAACATAAATATGGCTTACTATGCATGCGGTACTTGTATATTTAGAATCAAAGGACAATTCTACAGGACAAGTGTACTGGGAAAAGAAAGCAACCTCTGGAATTCTATCCTCAACATTTTTAAACCATGAGACAATTATGTAGATTGAATGACAATTTTGTAAAGTAGTAATTTTGTCTACTATAAGTTGGATTTAAGTTGATATCAAACACATTCCTCTAATCATCTAATCCCTACAAAACTATGACATACACATTGTTACTATCTCAGTTTTAAGGATGATAACTAAACTAAAAGAGGATTATTAACTTGTCCCTGTTCATACAACTAACAAATGGTAGACCCAGAAAGACATGGGATATTAAACATTTCACATTTCTCTTAATCATGAAGAAAAGAGCACTGAACACAGAGATAAATGTCAACTAATATTCAGCCTCAATGTCAAAGGACAGTTCATCAATGACATAAAATGAAAGACTATTTTTAAGAGGTCAAAACTGGAGTTTTAGCTGAAATTCTAGATTTTTTAATGCTGACAGCTGATTACATTTTTATGGAAACATAATGTGGGCCCAAAATGTGTAATCTAAACAAAACATATCTGGTACATCCCAAAAGTATTCAGCCCACAAGTGACAAGTTCATAGTTTCCTTATGAAGGATAAAATCCACAGATCTCTTTTCAATGCAATCTTTTGCCTGTATTCAAAAGGATCTTATTTCTTCAAAATCCAGTGAAGAAAGTTGTACTTGATGCCAGCCAGTGGTATCCTCACACTATTCAAAAGCTTCTACCAAAGCACAATTCTACTGGGCAAATTCTACTAGAAAAAGAAGCAACCTTTGGAATTCTGATTTCAAAATTTCGGAACCATGTGGCAATTATGTAAACTGAATGACAATTTTATAAGGCAGTAACTTTATCTATAAATTTTTCTATAAACTGATTTTATTTTTTTAAGTTTATGTAGTTGTAGATGGACAGCATGCCTTTATTTTATTTCATTTCATTTTTAGGTGGTGCTCAGGATCGAACCCATGCCTCATACATGCTAAAAAAGCCTCGGTTTTGTCATGTTTTGTTATGTACAAGCTTTGGTTTTGTTTTGTTCATAAGTTCAACTAGAAGTAAAAGTCCAAAATGAAACACAAGTACCTAGAGGAAGAAATGGATAAAAATATGTGTGCCACTTTTATTTCTTAGTTTTCAATCAACTTGATTTTAACTTGAATTTATATGAAAAGGTCATGCTTGGTTTCGCTGATTCATTTCTGTATGCATTTAACTTGAAACTAATTTCTTTATTGACAAGAAAATTGTGGGGATAAATTTAAACTTCCATGAAAGGTTTTGGAAACATAAAACAGACTATAATGACATTTACTGTTTTTAAAAATTTTTTTGATATATTTAGTTGTTGATGGATCTTCATTGTCATTCATTTATTTATATGTGGTTCTGAGAATCGAACCCAGTGCCTCACACATGCTAGGCAAGCGCTCCAACACTGAGCTACAACCCCAGTCCCCCATTTACTCTTTATACCCCTCTTTGGCCTTTGTTGACTTCTGTTTTCATATGTCCCCTGTCCTACTTGGCTTTACATCATTTATCTCTCTGCTGAACACAGTAGAAGCTAACGAAAAAGGACAAAAAGAACATCTGAATTTTTAATGTTACATGCTACATGCCACACTTAATTACCAAGCAAAAGAGAAAGCATTTAAATCTAAAGTTTTCATAAAATTTTAGATCAAATAGAGAAGTATACAATTCTGCAGTTGAAACAAATAGTATCTAGATGATAGTCAAATCTTCAAGAGACCCGAAGACTGGAACTTACTACAAATGTACTAAAATGACCTTTATCAAAAACAGAGGTTAGCAAAACTGAATTACCTTGTACTACTGGATAAGGAAGGAAATAATCCATATTCTTTGAGTTAAATATAATTTTTGGTGTTGTTAATCCAGCATTTATGTACTAGCTCTGCCATTTAGCATAGGACACATGAGTTTAAGCAAAACAATCTCTCAAGGCTTCTATTTCCTTCATGTGCAAAAAGGACTGCTTCACAGTCATAGAAATCAGACAAAATGATGAAAAAAATCTCTAAAATATTAACATGTAAGATAATACTTAACCATCCCTTTATATAGCCTATTAAGTTCGCCACTAAATATTTATTATATGTTTTAAAGAGGTTTAATAACAAATAGTAAATAAATACTTTTCAACATTATTTAATACCAAGTACCTAGAAAACAGAAACAAAACATTTAAAAAGTATTATTACTTAGTTTAAAAATCTATTATGGATAAAGCAAATAAGTTCATTCAAAAGTAAATTCAAAAAAACTGAAACCATGAGTTTTATTTTAATCTTGAATGTAAAGCAAACTTGTCCATCATTCAGTACTTTTACCTTGTAAGAGTGTTGCAATCTGGAGAGATTTCTGAGATGGATGTTCTTTCAGAATGTCTAAGACAGTTCTACCTAAGCTATCCTTTATGTTGGCATCAATTCCTGAAAAAAAAAAAAAAAAAAAAAGGAAAACCCACCAGATATATATATATCACTGAAGTGTCCTCACCATCGACATATAACTGTTATAATTTCAAACATATATTGACCAAGCACTAAAGGTAATTTTAAACAAATTAAATTATGTACACAAAAAGATTAAGTTACCAAAATTAAGAACATTTTTTTTTTTTTTTTTTGGCAGTGCTAGGGATCGAACCCAGGGCCTTGTGCTTGCAAGGCAAGCACTCTACCGACTGAGCTATCTCCCCAGCCCATGAATTTATTCTTGAAGGTCACTGAACCAATGCTTAAGACTGCTTTTCAGGATCCTATGATTTCTTTTGGGTGATAATTACCTAGTACATTATCAAACTCAAAAATATTGATTTATAAGGTCAATTCCTAAAGTACAATGGTCAAGTGATTCACTCTGTATCATATGGTAAAAATGTTTAATAAATAATAATCATATATTATGTGAATATAAGGAGACTCTTATAATTCTTGATTATACAGAATTTTTAAAAGATGATTATTTTGAACAAGTGTCCAAATTCTTTTTCTTCAATTACAAAGCCAAATACTTCCTGATATTTGTTTATGCCAGATTATGTTCAGTGTCAGTCACACTCACCATTTACCTGAACAAACTTCTTGAACTATGTGACCAAAATACAGTAATTAAATATTTTAGTTCTGAAAATTATTAATATTTAATAGCTTACAGTATCCCAAAAGAAATCTGTGAGCTCTTCAAACACCTAACTGCAAACAAATTCAGTTTATAGGATCTGGTCCCAGATGTTAGTTCAAATAAGATTATTAAGTATTTGCTTAAATGTGTGTTCAGATGTATGAACAGAACTTATTTGGGTGTCTCAATTTATTATATCACTACACTGCATATCAAAGTTAACTATACGTGAAATGTTAACTTTGTACAAAAGCACACAGTACAATAGTAGATCAATTTTTTCATTTTTATAGTTTTTACAGAGGAAAATAAACATGTGATAGTCCATAATATGAATGACTCACATCAAAGATTAAGTATGAATTTGTACTTATATTTTTTGATTCTTAAAAATGTCTGACCTCAATTCCAATTTTATTTCATCTGAATCAGAATATACATATGAAGATGAAAAAGCTTACTTGGTTGTTCCTTCAAAGCACTGCCTCTAAAAGGTTTCCTTTAAAATAAGTCACTATAACCAACAAATAATAGTTACTCAGTTGATGAAGTAACTAGAAGAAAAATTTTCCTTAAGGAAAGGAAATTCAAATCTCTGTTTACCATAGTTCATAATATAAAAACCTAAGGGAAATATTGTATTCAACAAACCAAATAATTATTATAATTTCTCAGAGATCAATTCCTTCTTCTAGAAAACATAGATCTCTGTGTTAGTTTCTCTAGTACATTTAAATGCAACTTAAATGTATAAAATAATTTCCAAGAGCTTTTTAACTAAAGTGTCTATTGAAGAAAAGTACACATATCAATTTTAACTAAACACTGAGGATCAATTCTACAACCCTGCAATTTGAAGAAAAGAATAATTATGAAGAAAACTGTCACTTTCCTTTGTCCATTCCTGAAATAGAAACAGTATTTGGCAGGATAGTCTCCATGAACCACAACAGCTACCTGTTTCTAACAAAATTCGCACGACGTCCACCTTTCCAAACAAAGCTGCTTCATGAAGGGCACTCCCTTTTTCTGTCTGAAAAAAAGAAAACATAGTTGCATTTAGAATGCTTAGACATTTTTAAATTGTGTCATTTTAGGTATTCATGCATATTTTCTGTAAGCTCAGCACTCCCTGATTGAAAGGTAGTATGAAATAAAGAAGAATTACTAGAAACAAAATCCAAAGACTTAGGTGTGGAAATCATCTCATCACATTTGACCTTGTTATATAAAATAAAGGTAAGTAATGCCTATTGTACAAGACTTTTGTGAGTATCCAATGAGTTCACTCAATCACCATGCATCTATAAACACACCAGTTACATGCCAAGCACAGCTGAAGGATGTTCTGAAGTATGGAATTATCATCCTGGCCCTCTTATATCCATATTCTATTTGAAGAGACAGATGCACAAGTAAATATTTATGATACATGAAATCTAAACATTTAAAGTGGTTTACAAAATCGGGATAATGATCTCCATGCCTTCCTTTCCAGCCTCTCCCAAACCTCATACCCTATCCTCCCAACATACTGAACTTAGGCACATTAGTGTCATTCTCTATTTTCTTTCCCAAAGCTCTCAAATGCTTAGCCCTCTTAATCTGGCCATCACCCAAACCACTAGTATGAATCCAGGGGGTTAGCACTGGAACAGGTATTTGTTCTAGGGAATCTGCCAACTCATGTGAACCCCAGCCTATTTTTAATGCTATATTTCAATTTTCATTTTATTCTTTTTTCAATAGTTAACTTGGAATTTCCTCTTTGACTCCTTATTTAACATTGTGCTGTTTAGTTTTCAAACATTTGATGATTTTGCTGTTATCCCTTAATTATTGATTTATACTTTAATTTCATCTAGGTCAGAAAACACATTACAGTGGGGAGGGGGTAAGGCAAGAATGGAGGACAGACGGATTGTGCAGAGGAAAATGAGAAGTGGGGAGGGGGGAGGGGGAAGGAAAGATAATAGAATGAGACAAACATCATTACCCTATGTACATGTATGATTACACAAACTGTGACTCCATTTACAATCAGAGAAATGAAAATTGTACCCCATTTGTGTACAAAGAATCAAAAAATAATAAAATTTTTTAAAAATTAAAAAAAAAAAACAACCTATTTTTCTAACCAGTCACTCAAGGTGGGAGTGTAAGAGTGTGGGAGACAAAGTTTGAATTCCAAGCAAACTCGGAGGCTGTTAACAGAAATCTCTGAGAAACTCTTAAAACCTCCAGGAAAAAAAAAAATCCTTGGTGAAAATGAAATTTTAAAGTTGCACAGAGGGGGAAGGTAGGAATGTCTACCTAGGTCTTAGTTCTAAGTGAGAGAGGGAAAGAAATAAATACCTGCTCCCCACAAGAATTCCTAAACACATTTCAATACTCATACAGAGAATTTGGGGCAAAAACATACAATTTCTATGATCCCCAGATTGTAAACCAAAATGTAAAAGAACATGGTCTAAGATTTGTAGTTTCAATGGCAGATATAAATACTTAGCAGAAGATATAAATCCTCTCTAAAAATGTGAACGTTATTCTCAGGTCTCCAAGAGTTCCAATAGATAAAGCTCTAAGGAAAACAAATTAAAAATTAAAAATCACTAAATAAAAAAAAGGAAACAAGCCACCATGAGTAAGAATTAGTAGAAACAAAGAAAAATAAATAAAAATGCTGAGGAATAAAACCCACAAAAACTTCACATACTGGAATGATCAGCAACAGAATATAAAATACATATGATCAATATGACGAAAGAACTAGAAGCTATAAAATATGACTAAAGAACAAGAGGACAATAAAATTTGATGAGATGTAAAACTTAACCAAATAGTATTTCTATAAATTGAAAATATAACATTTAAATAGATTAGCTTAATAATAGACAAGATATAGCTCAAGAAAAGGGGGCTGAAATTGATATGTTTAAGTATATAATGCAATACAAAGTAACAAGAGAAAGAAATGTGAAAGACAGGATAGAATAAGAAGATACAAAGAGAAAATGATAAAGATAAGTAATAGTCAATGGCTAAGAACTTTTCATATTGATAATTCACTAATAATTCTAGGACTACTAAGATAGATAAATGAAAAGAATACAGCTCAGATACGTCACAGTGAAACTGCAAAGCACACAGCACAGTGAAACTACAAAACACCTAAGACAAAGATAACATGTTAAAAAAACACTAGGAGAAAAAACTCTGTCTCAAAATAAATAATAAGTAGACCTACAGCTGACTTTTCAACAAAAACAATAAAGAAAAAAAGTATAATATCTTCATGTGAAAAGAGAAAAATCACCGTCAATCTAGCATCCTACTTCCAGACAAATTATCTTCCAAGATTGAGGGTAAAATAGCATTTTATGCACATTAAAAATGAATGGTAGTTATGCAACTTTAGTAAGAGAATTTCTATAGGATTTAAGTAAGGAAAAAGATTGGCAATCCAAAAAGTAATGATGAGTAAAGGGAATAATTAACTTAAGACAAAGTCTAAACAAACTATTATAATAACGTCTATTTTTTGCACTAATTTGGTTTCCCAGGTACTTGGATACAGCCAAGTGTGCGATGGAGAAACTGAAATGTACTATTCTAGAATGAATCTCCACCATAAATTAAAAATTCTCTTTCTGGAAAAGGTAGATGTAAAAGATCTCAGTTCCAATGGAAGCTTGGCTTTTAGTACCTAACCTTTGGGAAAATCACTTAATATTTCTGAAAATCTATAAATCCTATGAACTATTTACTTTTATTGTTTTAAACTGCTATTTATTCCAAATAGTTTAGAGTTTAAATATGTCACACCTATGGATTTTTTAAAACATAGATTAAGTTCCATAAGAATTTCATTCCTTCACCAGAAATTTAAAATTTGTAAGAATGTTTTTCTAAGGTATTTATACATATGTGTGTGTGTGTGTGTGTGTGTATGTGTGCTCACACGTGCACATGCATGTGTAGGTATGTGTGTGGAAATAATACTCAAATAGGTGAACCCAAATCTTCCCAACTCCTAAGATTTTTGTCCTATTTTTCTTGTGGATCAAATTTTTCCATTTTATTTGAATCAACCACTTGAAATAAACATAATTTCTAAAACAGACAATCAAACAGTTGATATTTAAAAATTTACCTAGAAACCAGATATAAAATGTTCATAACATCTTAGTAACTTTTAGGAGAAAAATTCCTCTCTGAACACCGTTAGTGATAAAAATAAGCAACTGAGAAGAACTGAAATGATACATATGTTAACATCAATAACTGAATTGCTGATGAAAGTAAAAGAAATTCTTTCATTGATTGGAAATGTCTATGAAAGTCTAGCCCCTGCAGCACCAAAGCTGAGAAAACAAGATGAGTGGCAGGAAAGAGGAAGAGAAGAGGAGATGATCATGCTTGTATCTCTGAGTTTTAGCTTCCTTTCTGGTTATGGTCTTAGGTAATCCTGTGACTTTTAAGGAAGCAAAATTCCACATTTAAAGAGATGTTTGTTATATTTTATTCAGAATTTCCAGGTGTTTAAAATTATTTTTAGGTTATCCATCCACCAAAATGCCAAAACAGCAGACAAAAAAAGATATGAAGATGTCAGAGCTTGGCTATATCAGTTCCCCTTTCAATTTTAACATTCCAACCATTACCCTCCTAGAAGCCTGCAAAAGAGAATCATCCAATAAAGGAAGACAATTCTTGATTAAAGGAGAAAATACAGAGAACAATGATGATAAGATATAAAGTGCAATTGCGGTAATGATCAGTAGAGAAAATAGCACAGGAAACATAAAAACCATGAGAAACGAAGACCCTCAACTCTTATAATAATTAATAACCAGTGAATAAAGAAAACCTTGATGGAGATAAAGGAAGACAACTGTAGACTGGTACTTAACTCAGGACTGAAAATCCTGGTACCTTGGCTAGTACCAATTAGCCATTGTACCATCTCTTGGGATAAAAGAACCCCAAAGATAATAACATCCTATTTGATATTAACATAAACAAACAGGATGTCTGAATGAGTTGAAAGGCAGCACTTTTTTATTTGGGGGATGTCCTGCATTAGCTAGACTACATCTAGAGCACTATTATTCAACTGTGGGAATTAAACTTTTACAGGACTATTAGCAGACAAGAATGTAGCCAGAGAAGAGGGAACCAAATGAGAAAGGACCTAGAAAAACATGTGAAGAACAGCTGATGGCAATAAGAATGTTTAGGAAAAATGGCAACAGAGGAATGTGACATGTCCAAATATTTCAAAAATAACATTCCTCCCATTTGAAAGGGAATAGATCTCTCCTATTTAATTAGGGACTTCAAGCTTCTGTCTTTACCTGTCCTCTTTTCCTTCACTTCTGTCTCAAAGGAAGCATCTTTTCTCCCCATTAAAGCTAATCCTCCACTTGTGCTCTTTATTCTATCACTTTGTTTCTTCTTGAAGTTTGTTCATCAGGTATCTTCACATTTCCTTTGCATCTTCAATTTCCGTCTCTTCACTGGTTCTTTCCATTCTCCATAAACATACACAACTCTCCACTATCCAAAAACAAAACAAAGAAACCAAAACAGACTTGCTGTGGATCTGCTATCACTTCAAGTTCCTATCCCAAGTTTCACTTTTCTTTATACCACATTTTATAGTCATCTTCCTTCTTGTGGCACAATTTTTGTCTAATTTTGATACTTCTATATCCTCTGACACATATTAAGTAATGCCTGGCACATTGCAAGTAGTCAATAAATACATGGTAAATAGATGATGATATGAAATTACTGTCTTGGCATTCCTCTTCTGCTTCTTCAGAGACTTTTTTTTCCATGAACTCCCTGAATAGTCTTTACTCAGCTTCTTTTCTCCTTCTCCATTCTCTTTTTTGTATACCCATCTTTTCCATGGCTTTGTCTCTCAATTCTCTGGACCTAGTCCCTTAGAGGGGTTTAACTGAGGCTAGTTAGCCTCATTCAAGTGGTATATTCAAAGAGAAACCTTCCCTGGTCCTTAGATCTCAATTACAAACAAACTGAAAACCAGCTGATTCCTTTATAGTACTTAAAGTAATTTCAAATTTTATGTTTGTATGTGTTTATTTTCCATCATTCCATCAGTAGACCATGTTTCCTTCCATGAGGGCAGGAAACAAATTTTCTTATTCTTATAGAGTAGTGCCTAATAGCCTGGCCTGAGAATGGTGGAGAGGATAAGGTATCTTTATAGGGAAAACCATTTTAGATGAAAGTGAAATAAAGAGAGTTGCTGGGGTGATGAGATAGGCCAGGGAAGTCCTCCCTTTTAAGGTGATGTATGAGCAACACCTGAAGAAAACAGAAGAAGCAGTCATGTGGATTAGTAAGGCAAAGGCCTTGGAATAGGAGTATATACATAAGTGTATTCCAACAAGGTTAAGGTGGTCACTTTGGCTAAAGCTAAGTGAAAGAAAGGCAAACAATAGAAAGAGGAAGCTTTATATAGATAGTGTTACCAAGACACATTTGGCCTGTGTCAGTCACAGTAAGGTCTCTAGTTTTTGCTCTGAGTGAAATGGAAAACCAAAGGAGTTTTTTGAGCAGAAAAGTGGAATAACAGACATAATTTAATGGAATCACTTCTGACTGTTATGTTGAAAATAGTCTAAAGAGAATCTATTATGGACTGAACAACTGTGTCTCCCCCAAAAGACATATATTAAACACCTCACTCTCCAGTGTGATTAGATTTGAACACACAGCCTTCACAGAAAATAGGATTAAATTAGGTCACAAGGGTTGTGCCCTAATTCAATAGGACTGGTGTCCTTATAAGAGGAGGAGGAGAAATCAGCAAGTTTTCTCTCAATTTGTATACAGAAGAAAGGACATATAGATACACCAAGAAGGCAGATGTTCCTTTATTTATTGTTTTTAGATACACATAACACTACTGTATTCTGACATATTTTACATACATGGGATTCAACCCATTACAATGGGGATCACCCATTCTTGTGAACATGATGTGGAGTTACACTGGTGGTGTATTCATACATGAGTTTAGGAAAGTTATGTCTGATTTCATTCTACAGTCTTTCCTATTCCCATCCCTCCTCCCTTCCCTTCATTCCTTTTGTCTAATCCAATGAACTTCTCTACTTCCCCTCCCTACCTGCCCTTGTTAAGGGCTAGCATCCACATATCAAAGAGAACATTTGACCTTTGGTTTTTGGGGGACTGACTTATTTCACTTAGCATGATATTCTCCAGTTCCACCCATTTTCCAGCAAATTCCATAATTTCATTCTTCTTTACAGCTGAGTCATATCCCATTGTGTATATACATCACATTTTCTTTATCCATTCATCTGTTGAAGGGCACCTAAGTTTGTTCCATAGCTTGGCTATTGTGAAGTGAGCTGCTCTAAACATAGATGTTGTTGCAAAACAGTAGAATGCTGATTTTAAGTCCTTTGAGTATAAGCTAAGGAGTGGCATAACTGGGTCAAATGGTGGTTCCATTCCAGATTTTCTGAGGAATATCCTTACGGCTTTCCAGAGTGGTTGCACCAATTTGCAGTCCCACCAACAATGTATGAATGTACCTTTTTCCCCACATCCTCACTAACATTTATTGTTACTTGTATTCTTGATAATTGCCATTCTCATTGGAGTGAAATGGAATCTCAGTGCAGTTTTAATTTGCATTTCTCTAGTTGTTAGAGATGTTGGAACATTTTTTCATATATTTTTTGACCATTTCTATTTTTTCTTCTGTGAAGTACCTGTTCAGTTCCTTTGCCCATTTATCGATGGGGTTTTTTGGTATTTTTGGTGTTCAGTTTTTGAGTTCTTTTTATATCCTGGAGATGAATGCTCTGAGGTGCTGGTGATAAAGATTTTCTCCCATTCTATAGGCTCTGCTCATGTTCTTGATTGTTTTCTTTGCTGAGAAGCTTTTTAGTTTGATTATACCCCATTTATTGATTCTTCCTTTTACTTCTTGTGCTTTAGGAGTCTTATTGAGGAAGCCTGTTCCTGAGCCAATATCATGGAGAGTTGGGCCCATGGTTCTTCTAGTAGGCACAGGGTCTCTGGTCTAATGCCAACGTCCTTGATACACTTTGAGTTGACTTTTGGGTAGGGTGATATATAAGGTTTTAATTTCAATCTACTACATATGGATTTCCAGGTTTCTTAGCACCATTTGTTGAAGAGGCTATCTTTTCTCCAATGTATGTTTATGGCATCTTTGTCTAGTATGAGATAACTATATTTATGTGGGTGTGTCTATGTGTCTTCTACTCCATTCTATTGGCCTTCAATTCTATTTTTGTGCCAATACCATGCTGTTTTTGTTATTCTATCTCTGAGTATAATTTAAGGCATGGTATTGTGATGCCTCCTGCAGTACTTTTCTTGCTAAGGATTTATTTGGGTATTCTGGGCCTCTTATTTTTCCAAATGAATTTCATGAATGCTTTTTCTATTTCTACGAAGAATGTCATTGGAATTCTAATGGGAATTGTATTAAATATGTATAGTGCTTTGGTAGTATGACCATTTTGACAATATTAATTCTGCCTATCTAAGAACATGGGCGATCTTTCCATTTTCTAAGGTCTTTTTCAATTTCTTTCTTTAATGTTGTGTAGTTTTCATTGTAGAGGTCTTTCACCTCTTTTGCTAGACTAATTCCCAACCTTTTTCTTTTCTTTTTTTTTTTTTTGAGGCTATTGTGAATGCAATAGTTTCCCTGATTTCTCTTTCAACTGATTCATCATAGGTATATAGGAATGCAATTGATTTATGGTTGTTAATTTTATATCCTGCTAGTTTGCTGAATTTGTTTGAGTTCAAGAAGCTTTTTGGTGGAGTTTTTGGGTCTTCTAAATATAAAATCATGTCATCAGCAAATAGGAATAGTTTGAGCTCCTTTTCCTATTCATATCCCCTTCATTACTTGCTTTTGTCTAATTGCTCTGGCTAGTGTTTCCAGGACTATGGTGAATAGAAGTGGTAAAAGAGGGCATCCTTGTATTGTTCCAAGTTTTAGAGGGAATGTTTTTCAATTTTTCTCCATTTAGAATGATGTTTGTCTTCGATTTAGCATATATAGTTTTTATAATGTTGAGGTATGCTCCTACTATCCCTAGTTTTTCTAGTGTTTTAAACATAAATGGGTGCTAAATTTTATCAAATGCTTTTTCCACATCTATTGAGAAAATCATGTGGTTCTTGTCTTTAAGTCTGTTGACGTGATGAATTATTTTACACTTATTGATTTCCATATGTTGAACCAAACTTGCATTCCTGGAATGAACCCCACGTGATCATGGTGTGCTATTTTCTTAATATGTTTTTGTATGCAATTTGTCAGTATTTTATTAAGAATTTTTGCATCCATGTTCATGAGGGATATTGGTTTGAAGTTTTCTTTCCTTAATGTGTCTTTGTCTGCTTTTGGTTTAAGGGAGATACTGGCCTCATAGAATGAGTTTAGAAGGGTTTCCTCCTTTTCTATTTCATGGAATAATTTGAGCAGTATTGATGTAAATTCTTCTTTGAAGGTCTGGTAGAACTTGGCTGAGAATCCATCTGGTCCTGGGCTTTTCTTTGTTGGTAGGCATTTCATTGCTTGAAATTGAGCTGTTTAAATTTTCTATGTCTTCCTATTTCAATTTGGGTAGGTTGTATGTCTCTAGAAATTTTTAATGTCATTCTCTATTTTATTGAAGTATAGATTTCCAAAATAGTTTCTAATGAACATCTGAATTTCAATAGTGTCCATGGTGATATTTCCTTTTTCATCACAAATATTAGTGATCTCAGTTTTCTCTTTTTCTTTGTTAGCTTGGCTACGGGTTTATTGATTTTATTTATATATTCAAAGAATCAACTTTTTGTTTTGTTTATTTTTAAAATTTTTGTTGTTGTCTTCATTGATTTCAGCTCTGATTTTAATTATTTCCCATCTTCTACTGCTTTAAGGGTTGATTTGTTCTTCTTTTTCTAGGGCTTTGAGATGCAATGCTAGGTTATTTATTTGGAGACTTTCTATTCTGTTAAAGAATGCACTCAGTGAAATGGACTTTCCTCTTTTTGTATGCCTTCATAGTGTCCCAGAGATTTTGATAAATTGTGTCACAATTCTCATTTACCTCTACATATTTTTTTATTTCATCCCTGAGTTCTTCCACTATCCATTGGTTATTCAATAGTGTATTAGTTAGTATTCAGGTGTTAGACTAGCTTCTATTTTTTATTTCACCATTGATTTGTAATTTCACTCCATTATGATCTAATAGAATGCAAGGTATTATTTCTATTTTTTTTATATTTGCTAAGGGTTGCTTTTGGCCTAAATATGGTCTACTTAGAGAAGGATCCATGTGCTGCTGAGAAGAAAATGTATTTAGGCCTTAATGGATGAAATATTATATACATATATATGCTAAGTCTAAATTATTAATTGTACTTATTAGTTCTATAGCTTCCTTATTTAGTTTTTGTTTAGAGGATCTATCTAGTGATGACAGAGGCATGTTAAAGTCACCCAGTATCACTGTGTCGTAGTCTATTTGATTCTTGAAATTGAGAAGGGTTTATTTGATGTATGCAGGTGTTTCACCGTTTTGGGCATAAATATTTACAACTGTTATGTCTTACTGATGTATAATTCCCTTAAGCAGTACGAAATGACCTTGGTCCAGAAGGAAGATGTCTAACAAGCCAAGGAGTGATCCCTTACCAAGAACTGAATTATCCAGAATGCTGAACTTGGATTTTCCAGCCTTCAGAACTATATGAAAATAAATTTTGGTTGTTTAAGACCCTCATTCTATGGTGTTTTCTTAAGGCATCCTGAGCAAAGAAAACAAGAGACAAAGGAAAAAGCAGTGAAACAAGAAGCAAGAGATGATTAGATCTTGGGTTATGGTAGGATAAATATAAAGTAATGAAATTCTAGATACAGTTTACACAGAGAACCAATAGGATTTCCTGAGAAAATGAATGTGACATGAAAGAAATCCTAAAGTTTTGGGGCCAAACTACAAGAATAATGGCACTGCCATTTGTCAAAAATGTTAAGAGTAGAAAACAGGCAAATATGGAGAGAAAAGTGTGTAGAAGCTAAATGTTAAGTTCTGGTAATTTGAGTTTGAGATGCCTATTAGTCACCCAATAAATATGTACAGAAGACAGTTATATACACTAATGAGTTCAGAGTGAGGTCCAGGATGAAGAAACGAATTCGGTAGTTGTCAGATAAAGATGTCATAAGAGACCAGATAAGGTCAACTAGGAAATAAGCATAAACAGAGAAGAATAGATGTCTGGAACATTCTGATGCTTAGAGATAAGAAGGTAGAGGGCAGTTACTCATAGTATGGGGACATGATAGACTATACTATTAGTACTTCCTTTCATATGCCCTTTGCCATATGAATTTATTCCATATATATAAGTGAAGTATATTTCCCTACCCTTTGATTTAGAGTTTGGCTTTGTGACATGCTTTAGCCAAATAATGGTAAGCAAAAGGATATAAGCAGATGCTCCAAATGTGCTTGCTTGGTTGGGCTTGCTCTTGTGCTTAGGCCATATCCCTGCTAGTCCCAGGAGGAAGATAATAGATAACTGAAACTAATTTACAGCATGAGGCAGAGTTTCCCCACAGACTTCCAATCTTTTATAAATGCCATTGCCTACTATTGTATGCCACTGATATTTCATGTTTATTATCCAGCAGTAAAGCCATAGTATACTATTACAGGGAATTCAGTTTTTCACATAAATGTTTATTGGGAAAGAATGAAACAAAGGTTCAGGATGGAGGGTATGACTTTATTAGGAGGACAGAAAACAGAAAAGCTTAATTTTTGAGGAAGTGTGATGAAAATAAGGTTTGTGAGGCCTGAAGGATTTATCGAACCATAAGGCTGAAAGGGAGACACTCAAGGTCTCAGATTCTACTTAAAGTAAGATCAAGATGAGGACAGAAGTGAATTAAGTAGGAAACAAAAGTGTTTTCTCAGAGATCAAAAGAAAAAAGTGGCTCAAGGAAAAACACTTTGTCAATCCTGATAATAAGTATGAAGTATAAGAATTGCCTGTTGGATCTAACAATATGACAGTTACTATCACCTTGAAAAAAAGGGGAAGAAACAAGGACTTTTAATAAAGTGAAGGAGTTGAGATGGCTTCACGGATAATCGAGAAAAGGATTTGATACAAAAACAAGCCTTCTAAATATGTTGTTTTGTAGAGAATCATATCTAACTAAATCTCAGCAATTTGAGTTATATGTTTAGCTTTCCAAAATGGTGTTACATAGAAATTGGTCTGCACACACTGTGATATGAAGTTAATTCATTGTTAACATGGTTGTCCTTAAAGGATCTTAAAGTCAGTAAATAGGAGCAGGACCAGTTAAAATTCAATTCTATCTTTACTGCTTCTGAATTAACTAGACTCTGGGAACTTTTTTAACTAATAGGTTATACAATCATGAAAATTTCATTAAAATTTGTGTGTATTTTAGGTTTTAGTGAAAAAAATCTGGAATAAATAATTTGGAAAATTACTTGGGAAAAAATGTGAGCAGTCACATTGTAATTAGGAACATCTGAAAAAGTTGGCATTACTGAGTGACTTGTTCTGTATGCTACAGCCACCACTGACTTCAAAATCCATAGAAATAATTGCTAACTTCAAAAAAAAAATTGTCAATTCAAGCCTACTGATTTTCTTTCTTAAGTGATTTTTATTAGTGCATTATAGTTTATACATAGTTGTGGGGTTCATCTTGACATATTCATAAATACATGTAACATAATTTACTACATTTCAGTCCCTGTACTACCCTGCTTCCCTCTTCTCTCTCTTCCTGATCTCCTTCCTCTCCTCTATTGGTCTTCCTTCCATTAACTTATTTTTAATGGGTGTATTATAGTTATACATATAAGTGGAATTCATTGTGATATAGTCATAACTGCACATAGAATAATTTGTTCAATTTTATTCTACAGTTTCTATCCTTTTCCATCCCTCATCCCTCCCTTGATCCTTTCCCTCTACCCTACTGCTCTCTATTCTCTTTTCATTAGATTCCCCCTTTTAAAAAAAATCCTTATTTCTCTCTAGTTTCTGCATGTGAGAGAAAACACTCAACTCTTAACTTTCTGAGTCTGGTTTATTTCACTTAGCATGATATTCTCCGTTTCCAATCATTTACCATCAAATGATATCATTTCATTTTTCTTTATTGCTGAATAGAACTCCACTGGAGATATATATATATATATATATATATATATATATATATATACAATATTTTCTTTATCTAATTTTCCTTATTAAGAAATCTTTTAAAGTGATAGGGTTCATAAGTAAATATAATAACATAATATAGTTTGAGCATCCCTAATCTGAAAATCCAAAATATGAAATGCTCCAAATATGGAACTTTTCTCAGACTGACATGATGCCACAAGTGTAAAAATTTATACCTGACTTCATGTCACAGGCCACAGTCAAAATGCAGGTGCAGGTAGATACCATCAAAGTATGTTATATGCATGTGCAAAGAAATCCATTAGCTGGTACAATTAATATGTCCTAATTATAATAGAAATGCAGATGCCCTTAAAATATTATATAAAATTACCTTCAAGCTGTATGTATAAGGTGTATATGAAACATAAATGAATCTCAGGCTTAGACTTGGGTCCTAACTCAATGATATATCATTATGTAAATGCAATTCTTCCAAAATGAAAAAAATACCCCAAATCAGAAATACCTCTGGTCCAAAGTACTTTAGATAAGGGATATTCAAACTTTATGAAATTCACCTAAAGAGGAATTAAATTATTTTGTCTACTAGTTCAAATATGTGTAATAATTTGGGAAATGATGTGTAAAACAAAACTGCTAGAGAAAATACAAACATAAATGCCACATTTAAAAATATGTGTAATTAGAAGGAAAAGACAAGATCTTCCAAATCCATGAAAAATTTTTTAGAATTTATTCATAATAACTTGAATGTAATTGAGGAATGAAAGTACATTACTATAATTTACCAAATGAGATTACTTTTAGTGCTGCTAATAACCAACTGATTAACTAGAACAATTTAATGAATATTAAATCCTCTGAAACAGTTTAAGATTACTAGTTGGTATTATCCCCTCTTAGCCAGTGAGAATATCAACAAACACCTATATGATATTAAAAAATTTTTGCACAATATGATAGGGAAAATTTGTCCACAGTTCATTTGAGTAATAAAATTAAATATTCACTCAAAAAAGGCATTGAGTCCTATCCCAAAAAACATTTCCTATAAGCAAAGGTACAATAACAAACACAAAACATGACCAAGGCTAACTATAGCTGTTGAAAAATTCATCTCATTGAGATATATTTTAAAATACATTATTAGTTCTTCCCAGAACTCTTCTCAAAGTGAAAGTCAATAAAAGCGGTTTAAGCAACATAAAAGGTTGCCCATTCTACCAAGGTACTAGCCCTGATGCTTCTGAGTAGAAAACCACAGTGATCAGAATATATTATGTCTCTTTCCTCTGAGGTATGGGTAAAAAACTCAAATGCTGTCAGGGGCCAAGTAGAAAAATTTAAAGGAATGATATGAAAGATATAAGAGAGTAGGAAGAGGTTGGGACCTTGAAAACCAAATGCCCCATCCTAAAGCATTCAAATTCAATAATTTAAAACACTCTTTAGCAAAATAATACATATATGAAAGTTAAATTACACCTAAAATTTGAAGTCCTATTAAAGTTTCAAGGTCCTCTTAAAATATCACTTCCATTAATGTCTTCCCATGTTCTCCTTCTTAAAGTCTGTATTTTCTTCACCTATATCTCTGTTTTGATATTTATTAAATGTTGTATATGGAGGTAATTGTTGCAAATTTTTTGTCTCCTCCATTAAACTAGGCACAGAATTTTTAAAATTTTAATTCTCCAAAACACAAATATAATGTTTTACATGAACAAAGATGAGCCATATATATCTATAAAATCAAATCTAAATTTTTTCCTTCTGATCATGTTTTCTAATACAAAATACAAAAAGATCTTGGCCATGGACACCAATGAATTAATGGCTCAGTCACAGTGAAAATTCTTGGTTATAAAGCAATCTGTGCAATCAAGTTTAGAAATATCCTAGAAGTGTTATGAAAGCAGTAAATCCAGACTAGAGAAATTTAACATTTAGACAATAAACATCTAGTTCTATCACTAAACAATCATTAAGAAAGTACCTTTGTGAGTCACCTACAAAAGAATTTGTGTATCTATCTAATTTCAATACTGCTTTAAAGGACAAGACTTTTTATTTCCTTAGTGTGAGGGCTAGAGAAAATTATTCTGCTTATTTGCAAGGCTGCCAAAGTTGAATTAAAAAAAAATAGAGAAAAGATATCACAAATATCAAATAACTAAATATTGTAAACAATTCTCCAAAGAAAACTGGTTTAGGATGGCAGCATTAAACTTTAAATCAAAGGCCTAAGATATTCAGAAATTCAATAAAGAAAACTCTGGAGACACAGGTTTCATCTGCTAAATAGTTTCCAGGAAAAGTAACCCCACAGAAGAGCATTAATTTCACCTGAGTATGTGGAATGTTTGCAAAACTAGCCACATTTATTCCTTCTAGGTATTCATGCCCTTTTTACAATTCACACCCTCTTCTAATCCAGAGGTAGAGTCTATCTTTCCATTTCTTGAGTTTGAGTGACCTTTTAAGACTTGCTTTGGCCACTCAAACATGGCAGACGTGATGGTGCGCTTGGTTCAAGTCTAGGCCTCAAGAAACCTTGTAAATGATGTTCTCACTCTCTCTCTCTCAGAACCACACTATTGTCAATAGTATTGTAAATGAGCCCAAGCTGACCAAAGGGATCTTAATAGACATACAGTAATCTCATCCATGACCCCAGACATTATCTAGTCAATCTCTGAACAGAGGTACTTATCTGACTCACAATGGATCCAACATACATAAGAGAACCCAGCCAAAATACAGAGAGAACTCGAGGTACAGTTGAGATTAACTAAATTGCCAAGTCCAGAATTATGAATTAAACTGTTAATGTGTTAAGACATTACATCTGAGATAGTTCATTAAGCAGAAATAACTTATAGTACATAGGGGAGAAGGTTACAATCTGACAGGAATCAAAATGGTCTTTGGAAAATTAGAATGCTTCCACAAGAAGTCATCATTAAAGCAAAAAATATTAGAAAGAAAGAAGGCAAGTGGGAAGGAGGAAAAGACAGAGAAAGACAGACTAACTAACTTTGACACTGAGGCTAACATAAGATAGATAATACAAGTAGGCTGCCCTTTCCTTGTGGAGACTCAAAACCTATCCAAATGTTATTTTTCCTTCAAAGCTCAACTCAAATCACATCTCTTCATTATTTTCTTTTCTGACTCCCCATAGGCATAATAATCCTGTCTTTGTTGGTTATGTATAGATGGTAAATTTTATCTGGAAGAAGGTTGGGCTTTAATCAGCAAGTCTAAATTCAAATTATGATTTTAGCCAGGTGTAGTGATGCTTGCCTGTAATCCCAGCAGCTCGGAGGGCTGAGGCAGGAGGATTATGAGTTCAAAGTCAGTTTCAGCAAGGCCCTAAACAACTTAATCAGATTCTTCTTCAAAATAAAAAATAAAAAAGGGCTCAAGATGTGTCTCAGTGGTACAACACACCTGGGTTCAATCCCCAGTACCCCACCATGCCAAAAAAAATTCTGGTTTATCAGCTATGTGGTCTTTAGGTAAGTTTCTTAATTTTTTAACTGATTCCTAATTTATTATCTGGAAATTAATAGATCTCAATGCCACAGGACAGCTGTGAGAATTCAATTCAATTCAATTCTAAATATGTAAACACACTAAACAAAGTATATACTCAAAAATGTTAAAGTGAATTGTTTCATTCATTCTGCTTTGACCAAATTCTTAATATTTATGAGACTCTATGCTATACACTAGAGAAAGAAAACAATTACTATTATACCACACACAACTGCCATCCAGTAATAATTTTTCATGTATACAGCTCTCCAATTAGCATGAAGTTAAGAGTATGCTTTATATCTTCATATTTCCCAAAAGCATGTGGTACAGCATCATCACTTTTAAAGCACAGCCAAAAGAAGACTCACTTGACAGCTCACATCCATTCCTGCCTCCAACAGCACCTGTACAACTGCTTTGTGGCCGTTTCGGGCAGCAAGATGAAGCGGCGTGTGCTTTCGAGTGTTGCAGCTCATTAAATTAGGGTGTGCGCTGATGATCATTTTGACTACTCTAAGCCGTCCATAGAGTGCTGCCAGGTCCAGTGGTGTTTCAAGCTTGCTGTTCCTAATCGTAGGGTCAGTGAGCTCTTCTAGGAGAACTGCAACTACTTCTGAGTGTCCATATTGAGCTGCGCAGTGTAGGGCAGTTTCATTTTCATTGTTCTGGTTGGGGCAAAGATACAAAAGACACATTTCCAGAAATCTAATTAGTTACTAAAATCCAAACACAATAATTTAAAACCTGAGATACTTTGAAAATGTAAGTTTAAGATTAGTTTTATTGGGCTGGGGATATAGCTCAGTTGGTAGAGTGCTTGCGTTGCAAGCACAAAGCCCTGCGTTCAATCCCCAGCACTACAAAACAAAATAAAGGGGGGGATTGAGTCTTATTGATTGATTTACTGATGTGCATGCAGACAAGCACTATATCACTAAGTCACAACTCCAGCCCTAGATTAACCTATTTTAGTAAGTATGCCTAATTGAATTTTATATTTAACAAAGTATCCATCATTTATTATATCAAAACTATTGTTTCTACTACTTTAATACAAAAATATCAAATTTTTCCCTGCATCATGTATTCTAACTTGTAAGAATGATAAATGATTTAGCCATATTAGTCAATGGCCTGGCCCTGCTGAGCCCAGGTAGCCACTGTTCTCTACACCATGCATTACACATCCTTGACATTTGTTAATGAGGGAGATTAATAGCAATTATAACACATGTAATAGACTGACTTTCCAAAAAGCAGTTGTGATGGTAAATTCTTGATTATGAAAGATTTACAGAAAAATTTCCCAAGTTTCATTTTGTTTTCCATATTACAAATAACTGCCTCTTTTGCAAAAGGAATGAAGAAATTCTGGTCCTAAAATATATTCTTTTTGAAACAAAATTACAGATAAGAAACAGACCTAGACCCATACCCAGACAAGTTACCAGGAGTATCTCAGTACTATGTATGCAACTTATAAATGTTTCTGTTGAATCTCAATATTATAAAACACTGAACCCAGCTGCAAGGTATATCAACCCTGCAGATCATTTGGGCAGATGACATAGGTAGAAGGGGTCTGGGTATGTCAGAGGTGGAAGGATCAGTCATTCAGGAGACATATGAACGAGAAACTGAACTGTAGTCACAAAAACTGAATGATCCTAAATGATGGTTCTTGAGAGAAAGAGCAACTGCCATCAACAGAGTCATCATTATAGCTAACACCAGGTACCACCAGATCGGTTACTTTTCATATGTTTATTCATTTAATACTCATTATAAGATAGACATTGCTTTTACCATTATTTCCATGTTAAAAGTGAAGAAACTTAGGCACTGAGTCATTGAATAATGGAACATTTTTTACACAGTCATTTAGTGATGGGACGAGGACTTGAATAAATAGCCCAGACCTAATACAGTTTTTAACCATCACACACACCACCTTCTCCAATAACAACTATTACTACTCCCATTTGCTGAGTTATCTAGAAACTTTATGTAGATTGTCTCATTTAATTCTTACAACAATCTTGCAAGACTGGTATTAATAACTCTATTGCATGGATGAGGAAATTAAAATTCAAAAAGTTTACATTACATGTCAAAGGCAGAATCAAAATCTTTGGGCACTTAAATCTGTCAAAATCCAATACCCTATGCTCTTTCCTCTATTCCATACTGCTGGGCCATGTGTTGCTATGATGTCAAAGAAGTGCTAGAAATTAGTGACTTGAAAGCAAAATTTCTAGAGATTTTGCCCCGCAAAATGTCAACCTAGTAGAAAGTGGCTGTTTAGATAGCTGTTACTACCAAAATTAAAGAACAGTAAAGGTTCAAACTAAATAAATCTTAATGTTCCAGAAAGTAACTCAGGTTTGCTCTGGATGATAGAAGAATGCAAATAAGTAAATTGAGAGTTTGAAGGGAAGATTTGGAAACTTAAGAGTGGTAAGGGTAGGGGATGGAAATACTAGGAAAGGCTTCTTACTACTATGTTTCTAGTATCAAAAGAAGGCATTTGAAGGTTAAATCCAAAGGAAAAACCAACTCCCTAGAGAGAGTGAAGAGCTAAGATCTGATAAATGGGAATCCAGCTGAAGATGTTTCTTCTATCTTATATGGGGAATCTTACATTGGTTTGAATGTGTTGCTAAAATAATCTTCCTCACAGAGACCAGCCACATACAGGTTTATACTCCTTGATTTGTTTTAATCTAGCTAAGTTTTATAAACCTGATAAGAAAATGAAGCTCATTACTTTATAACATAAAATATGATGCAGAAATATGCCTCCTGACTAATCCAATTTCCCCTTTGTCTGAAAGAGACTGAATCTCATTTTTCCAACTACATCATCACCTCTTTGAGAACAGACAAAGACCAATTATTTTTTTAGTTGTAGATGGACAAAATGCCTTTATTTATTTTATGGTGCTGAGGATTGAACCCAGTGCCTCACCCATGCTAGGCAAGTGCTCTACCACTGAGATGCAACCCAAGCTCCAGAAAGTCCTATTATGAAGTAATGAATTCTGAAAGATGTCTACTTTTTTAGAGGCCTTAGCCTAGGAAAACATAAGAGCAAAACTGAAAGTTTTCCTAATAATACCAATTAGCACTGGTCAAATCTCAGGAGAAAGTATTTTAATCATTCAAGACCTACTTAGGAGAAAATGTTTACAGATTTTTATCCATGATCAACACATACATGGATTGCTACATTAGTGGTGAACACAACTGTTGTATCTTTACAAAGGCATGACTGTACACGAATGTCTACATTCACTAGTGGTGTAAAAAAAACATCTAATTTGAAATAAACTGTAAAGAAGCACTGATTAATAATTGCTAGAATGTCTACAGAGAACATTCTTAACAGGTTTTGAATTCCTTATAATGAATTGGGTGTTCACCAAAAAATTAGGACACTTCCAGACAATGAGTAGCAGAATCAAACCAGCTGACAAAAGCTATTTACCAAAAGATCTTGCTTCCCCTCCCCCACAAAAAAATTTAACACAATTTGGTTCAAGTTTCAGTAAATGCCAAAAGTAATGTATTTTCGAAATAAGAATCCTCTGGCTTTTGCCCCAATGTCAAAATAAAGGAAAATGAAAGAAAAAGCAAAGGTGAAAGAGGTACTAAGAGGAATGTACACAGAACATGTGTAACATAAGAAGAAAGCAATGATATTAGAAATCAGTTGACAAAAGATAGGAAGGATGTGACACAATCAGGGAAGAGCCCACTTTATTTCTTAAAACTATGTTCTTCTAAATTAACCAGTAATTCTAAGGCAGAACAGAAAGGTGAATAGAACCTAGGCTGAAATGCTAACGTGCCACTTATTAGCAATGATAAATCACCTGATCTTTCCAAACCTATCTTATCTGTACAATAAGAATATTTCCTTCTGTATAAAATTTACAGTATGATTTATTAACCAAAAGATGCAACATACAGGAATACTGTGTAAACTTTTAAATATTAAAATGTGAGGCAGAATCATTTTTAAAGGAAGTTGTACAGAAGTTCCCCACCCCATCCATGATCGTTATCTGCAGTTTCAGTTACTTGCAGTCAACCAAGATTTCAAAACATTACATAGAAAATTCCAGAAATAACAATTCGTAAGTTTATAATTGCACACTGTTCTGAGTAGTATGATAAAATCTTTAGCTATGCCACTCTGTCCCTCCCAGGAAGTGAATTATTCCTTTGTCCAATGTATCTACATTCTATCTGCTACCTGGCCTCAACTAGCAGACATCTCAATCATCAGATCAACTGTCATGGGAACACAGAGTCTGTGTTCAAGAAACCCTATTTTACTTAGTAAGAGATGCAAAGGAGGCACCCAGGCATAAAATATGAAAGGACAGATGAATTCTGATACTATGTGGCAATGCTGCAGGGCATGCTAGGAAAAAAAAGATTTGGTGTTATCTTGGTTTGAAGCAACCACTAGGGTCTAAGTATGTATCCCCCATGGTAAAGGGGTCTACTCTATTAAAAACCAAAGAAAAATTCCAGAAATCAGAATGAACCCATATGATTAGTACTTTCAGTACCATAATATAATATAACAGTGGTTAAGACCTTGGACTTTGAATCAGAAAAGCCTGTGTTAAAATACTGACTGCAGCCAGGTGTGGTGACCCACTCCCATAATCCCAGTGAGAAGGAGGCTAAGGCAGGAGGATCATAAATTCAAAGCCAGCCTCAGCAACTTAGCAAGGCCCTAAGCAACTTAGGGAGACCCTGTCTCAAAATAAAAACATAAGAAGGGCTGGTGATGTGGTTCAGTGGTTAAGCATCTCTGGGTTCAAACCCTGGTACAAGGGGAAAAAAAGAAAATACTGACTACATTTCTTAGTATCTACAATACCATGAATAAGTTACTCCATCTCTTTAAGGTTCTATCCCTATATATAGAGTAGTAATGATAATTAATTCTTACCTCATCAGGCTATAATAGTGCCCAGTAAGATAATATGGATGGAGTACTTTGCATAATGCCTGGCCCATACTAAACACTCCATAAGCAATAGGATTTAGGATGACAATATCGATGTGCTATTGTGGAAGGTCCTGGAGTCAGAGTCCAGAGTTCAAGTCTCAGTTTTAGTCACTCAATAACATGTAGTCTTAAACAAGTTATTCAGCTTTACTGAGTCTGATTGCTCATCTATAAAATGGGGATGATAATACCACTCCAAAGGATTATTGTGAGAATTAATTAAATTATACTTTGAAGATAAAGTGCTTAGAACGATGCTTGGCTTATCTTATCTCTCAATAAATGTTAATTACTGTTTTTATTACTTTCTTCTATTGCTTAAATCAAAAAGATTTATAATTAGCTAGAATATTACTGTACTATTCAGAAGGAAAAAAGGGAACAAAGTTATTATAAAAATAAAATTTCACACCAGAAACTTTTAGGAAAAACAGTATGGAGGGGAGAACTAACAATGTCAGCATTATAGGAGAATATATACACAACATTAAAAAAAAACTCAAGATATTTCAGTTTGTTGCCAACAGTAGCTACAACATATAGGAATAGAAAAAAAAAACTTTGAACTCTAATATCCTTAAAAAGAATTATTTTATGATTTAATTGATCTATTCAATATTACCCAAAACAAGTGCTTCTCTTTAAAATATTCCAATAGTTACTATATATTATTTAAATTTTTCAACCTTCAAATATAAATGAATACTACATGCTTTTTTTATTTAATGTGATTTTTAAAACATCTTATTTATAAAAACTAACATCCTCTTTTTAACCTTCGATTGTTTTTCCATGTTATTATTTTAGGTTTGCTCTGCGTCATTCAGACAATTTTAAGAATAACCACCAGATGGCTCATCCCAGAAATGATCTAACTTTTGGTTTTCTCAGGAACAGAAGCTTCATAAATTTCCTTTTAGCATGATATGATGATTAAGATAGCCATATCTGCAGTTTTTGTTTTTTTCCCGATTAGTCCTTTCAACACTACATTTGGTTGAGGAAATACATTTTTTTCTTTCCTTTACTGTTTATAGCTAGTGTTACATTTTTATTCTTTAGTATGAATTTCAGTTAAAGGTCTGCAAAGTCTATATCCATTTGAACAAAATGCTAATTGTATTTTATTAGATGTGCTTGCCCTAGAGTAACCTACTTGCATTGATATTGGACAGCTGCCAACCTGCAGCTTAATGCCATGGCAGTAATTCAATTGTTGGACTACATGCTGGTTTTCAAATATAGTTTTACAAAGTGGGAACAGCAGGGGGCATGCAGAGCTCAAGATGTCTGTTATCATGCTATATTAGGAGACCATATTTTACTTTCTGAAATCTGTGGACTTATCTGTTTTAATACTTAGAATGAATGGCATTACTTTTTAAATATGTTCACTATGTGTAATATAGATAGTATATTCTCACAAATATGGCTTTTATCTGTCAGAATCATACTGCTCTGTGGTGTTTTGCTCAACTTACTCTAGGCATGTGTTTTGTGTGTGTGTGTGTGTGTGTGTGTGTTTGTATGTACAGGAAATTTCTAACAATATGTGACTAGTAACTGTATACACTGCATTTTGCATTTTGATTGCAAATAGTGTACTTAACTGTGAAAATGCTATGTAAATGGTAAAGCATTATGCAAATGATAGCTATCATCATTGTTTTAGCACTTAATATTTTATTAAGGAACACTCTAATTCTCATTACACATGTGAATGCTGTTCTATCTTTAAATATTCAATAGCTATAAAATGGATGATTATATAAGGCAGGCAACTACTTCCTTTATGTGGGATATTCTTCTTAACAAAATATCTTCATAAATGCCCAACTAAGGGCCTATGCATCCAAATGCCAAAGAATTTTTCAAATTTCTCCTGTAGGAAATTCAGCAGTGGAAAGTTTTGGCTGGGTAAAGATAAAAATAATCAATTTTTCAATATGACTGCCTTTGCAAAAGTCTAGAGTAAATTACAGCATGAACAAACATATGACAAGTGCACCTGTTCATTGACTCTAGAATGTGATGGTCCATGATGAATAAGAATCTTCACTATTTCCACATCTCCTTTCCAGGCAGCCAGATGAATAGGAAAATAACCTTTGTTGTCTGCCACATTTGTTGATGCCTCATACTGAAGTAGTTTGAGAACTATGTCCCTAAGAAGAAAGAAAAAAATAATAAGAGCACAAAAGAAAATACTGCTGAACAACACAGATTTTATTAGATAATTAATAAAAGTATAATGAAGTATATTAGTGAAAGTATATTGAGTACCACTCAAAGTACTAAAACATAACATTAGGTTTAAGATTTTGCCTATTCAACATGCTATTTTACTTACCTAGAAAACAATCACTGCCACATATGTGGTGCATACAAGTGCACAGACTCTCTCTCACACACACATAGCACTGACGAATCAATTAAACTATGTTTTTGTATTTTTCAGTGCTAAGGATCAAACCCAGGGCCTTGTGCATGCTAAGTAAGTGCTTCATCACTGAGCTAAATCCCCAGCTCCAAGTAAACTATTTAATAGGATTTGGGCAAAATATATCTTATCTCATTAACCAAATGAGTTAAGTAAAATTTTTAAAAAGATACTTCCTTCCATTATTATTTAAAGGTCTTTCCAAATAGGCCATATCTGATATTTAGCACAGAAAAAAGTTATCATAATACCAATAGACATTAAGGGAGTTTATGTATAATTTTACAAAGAACTGGAATAAGTTATTTAAGATACAAATAAAAGAAAAAGTTAGGCAAGTAGATAAAAGACCTGACAAACTAGTACTAGCTCTGGTTTAAAAAAAATTAATAACTTTTCAGTCATAGCATATCACACACTTTGAATGTGTGATGTTCACACTTTTGCATTCCCCTTTCTCCTCTAAACCCAAGAAATGATTTCTAGAGGAAAATTCATTTAAGAATCAAGTTCCACCACTGCCATAATTTCAACACATAATATAACCAACCTATAGGATTCTGTACTCAATTCCCACCTGGTTCTTAAAAAAATCTTGAACTAAAATACTTACTTTCACTAAAAACTGTTTAATAATTATTAGTATAGCTTACATTGAACTTTGTTAAAGCAATAAACAACAGTAATTCTAAACATATACTGTATTTTTGTTTGAATACATATAAGATGCAATTACTAATAATTCACTAAGTGAAATCTTAGACACAAATGTAAATACAGAAAGACATAACATAGGGGCTGGGGAGATAGCTCAGTCGGTAGAGTGCTTGCCTTGTAAGCACAAGGTCCTGGGTTCGATCCCCAACACCCAAAAAAAAAAGAAAGAAAGACATAACATACAATTACAATATATACTAAAGTTGTTTCTTATATAACTAATCACCAAAGGAGAGAGCAAATGCAAAAGAAAAAAATCTCAATTTAAATTTTTCATATAGACTCTACAAGACACAAATTAGAAAAACCGAAGTACTTTTGAATAGAAGCAGGGTTAGAACTCTGATAGCTCCAAAGAAAAAACGCATGTGATAAAACACAAAAAGTAGCAAATAGTAAAAACACTATCCAGAAAGTGGCCAGAACACTGGACTTAGATGCTACATGTATGAAATCATGATAAAAGAACAGTGAATATGTTATTAGAAATATTTAGAAAGTTTTAAGGAGTCTAATTTTTCTAATATTAATATTTCTGAGAAATTAAGAAATAAAGTTTACCTTAACAGATCTTTCTTAAAAACCAGTATTACTTTATAGGATCTGAACTTAGAAGGCTTAGATTTGAGTCCCAGCTATGTGAACTAACTAATACTAGAAAAATTATTTAGTCTCACTTTTTTTCTTTACTGTATAAGATATTATAGAATATCTACTACTCAAGACTAGTAAGAATATTAAATTACACAAGTCACTTGATAAATAGTAAAACACTATGTAAATATTAGTACTTGTCTCAAATAAAAATAAAATCATTTAGAAGTGAAAATGTTTACAGAAAATCATCTTTGAAAAAGAGAATCTGAACCTCAGAAGGAAACTTGAAGATTATCCAATTCACAAGGTTCTCCTAATTTCTCTGCCATACAAGAGTTGCTATATAAGTTCTCCCATTCTGAGATAAATAAATACCTACAGTGCAGTAATGAGGATTCAATCAACACTTATGAAAAACAAAAGCAGCTAAAAACCAGAGGCTCTGGCTTTAAGTTCCAACTTTCTACTACTTTCCAACTTGGTTACCAGTGAGCAAATCAAATAACCTCTCTCTCTCCTTGGGCTATTGCTAATATAAAATTTAGAGATTATATCTTGTTGCCAGTATGAAAAGGGTTATGGTGTGAATTAAATGAGAAAAACGAGACTGTAAAATTAAATACAAATCTAAAGCTATTACCAAGGCAGGTTATTGCAATGTTGAACAATTTCAGTAATTTTTTAAAATGGTAATATTTCAGCATTTAAAAGGTAGGACAGTACCCAAGGAGACTAAGCAAACTAAATATACATGGATCTAAAAAGGAGAATTTATCCTACCATAAAATAGACTTCCCCAAATTACTGTTAAAGACAATTATCAGAAAGGTTTAATTTCATTTCTTATTGACTAAGAAAATAAAAAATACTGAAACTTCTTCTATACAGTATTTACTTTTGCTATGTTTAGATATAGTTTGAGCATGTCCCCAAAGGGTTCAGTGTTGAAATTTAATCCCCATTATGAGGCATTATGGAGGAAACCTAATATAACTATGGTGGTTAGAGATAGAGCCTTTGGAAGGTAGTTAGGATTAGATAAGGTCATCAGAGTAGAGCCAGGATTTATAAATCCTGGTGGCTTTATAAAATAATACCAGAACAGAGACACAGATACACACACACACACACACACACCTGCATCCTGTCTCTTGCTATGTGGTACCCTATACCACCCTGGGTCTCTCCCAGCAAGACAGCCATCACCAGATGCAAGACCTGACCCTGGACTAGAATTAAAAGCTAAGTTAGTCTCTTTTCTTTTTAAAGTTACCCAACCTCAGGTACTTTACTATAATAATACAAAACAGAATAATACCCCTTTCAAAGGGTAAAAACATCAACAACAACAACAAAAAAAACCAAAAATAAGCCAGTCACTTTTCTTATGTATACTATAAATAGTATGAATTAAATAGAATTTTTTCATTTAGTCTCAAGAATAAATTTAAGGTACTTTCTATAATATCTAAATTAGAAGAATAGACAATACTTGAATACTAATTCAGTATTATTGTTTTTTGTTTTTATTGGTGTTGAACTTCATATATTATTCAGAGGTGTAAACAAATAAATTTGTTGGGCTGGGATTATGGCTCAGTGGTCGAGCACTTGCCTAGTATGCGTGAGGCACTGGGTTCAATCCTCAGCACCACATACAAAACTAAATAAAGTTATTAAAAAAAATGAGAAGCTGGGGTTGTGGCTCAGTGGTAGAGCACTTGCCTAGCACATGTGAGACACTGGGTTTGATTCTCAGCACCACATAAAAATAAATAAATAAAATAAAGGTCCATCAACAACTAAAAAATATTTTTTAAAAATGAATATGTTGATTATGCTTTGATCCTTGGCATGAAATATTATGCTGATTGATGTCTATAATATAATCCCTATATAATATAATCCCTATAGTAGCAATCTTTCTTATATCCAGCATTTGAAAAAAAAGAAATGCCCTAGGGGTATGCAGCTCAGTTGTAGAGTGCATGCTTAGCATGTGTGAAGCCATGGGTTCAATCCCCAACACACACACCCATGAAATGCTTTAATATTCTAATGTAAATGTGATGGGACCACGGAAAAATAATTATATTTCCCAGGAGCAAAAAAAAAATATGAAATTAAATAATAATACAACTTAAACAATTTCAATATTTTGTAGCTTAAAGCTAATATATGTAAATTTAGGGAAAAAGTGAAATTCTATATTTAATTTGCATTCATTTTCTCATAGCTATCAATACATTTCTATTAATATGAAATGTCTCTCAAGATGCTCTCTACGAGTACTAAATAAAATTTAACTTGGAAGATCACTAATCAAATTTCTTTGCCTCAATAGCATAGTTCCCTATATTTAAATCACAACCAAATATGTTTATATGTTCCATCTGTCCTTGCTTGTTGGTAAACTACAAGGAACTTCAAAATAAGTGCAAATCATCTTCATATGGAGGAAGGTTAGTCAATTGCTATTCAGAAGAGAATTTAAGGAATTCCAATTTGTAGTAGAAATACATGAAACAATGAGTCTTTCATATTTTAAAGAGAAAGAAAAACTGATGTCTCTACACTATCGAAATAATTTTTCTATCATTTGATGATAATAACTTTCTAATCTATATTACAAATAATCCAGGAAATCACAAAGAGTACAATTACTATTGTATCCATATCTGGCTACTTGAAGACAAATTTGCCAATATGAAATAATGCATTTCAGGTACAAACTGCTGCTCCATTTGTGGATTCACTAGTGTGGATAAACAAGGACTCTAAAGAAAATGTACAAAATAGGAAGAATTGGGTTTAATTTACAGTAAGAATACCTTAAATTGTATTTTGGGTGTCAGGGGGACAATCTGTAACGCAAAAGAAGAAACCACACTCACTCTAACACTCTTTCCAGTTCTGATTCCAAGAACTTTAGCCTAGAAGTTATAATGTTCATGGAAGCATTGTAGAGCACATGAATACAAAGGTCAACAGCAACAAACATGGAAATAAATATGTGTTTCTATGCTATCTGCTAAGGTTTACTTGGAAAGAATACAACAATCAAATATTAATTACTAAGTGAGAACAGCAAAGGCAAAGAAAAGAAATGTCCTCTAATGACATTTTTTTCTCCTTCAAAAATCTTTTTTTACTTAAACCATATTAAAATTAGCATTCTATGTGAACATACTACTTGATGATAAGGTATGGTAACCCTGAAAAACATTATGTGATACAGAGAAACCATAAAGCATTTAAACACAAAGGGAGGCTAATATAGAGTATTAGTAAAAGCATTGACTTGTAAACAGCACTTAAGATTCCAGATACAGCCCCTGCCTTACTATGTAAGTGGACACTGTCACTTATCCAAAAATAGCCTTGTTCTCTATCTATAAAATGTGGAATCAGGCAGAATAAATTATCTCTAATTGTAAAAATCCACAGATAATTTAAATATGCAAAATCAAGGAACATATGCTATACACTAAAATTCAAATTTCAGAATTGTAGCATCATAACAGACTACTGAGCCATAAGTAATACACAATATAGACTATTAAAAAAATGTTATAATTGCATGGAACAATAATGAATATCCAGTCAATGTATTTAATACATTGACCTGAGGCCCAGAAATGTTAAGAAAATGGGTTAAGGTCACACAACTAACAGAGGGAGATAAACTTAGAATTTTCCTGCTTTTTCCAGTGCCTATAGGATGGTACTAAGTAAAATCTTACACGTTAAAAAGAAAAGGTAAAGGAGATCTTCAGATGAATATGTGTAATAAAAAGGATCTTAAAAGAAAGCTGGTCAAATTCCCAGTCTCTTCATGGTATTCCTGATGATTGCTATTCAATTCCCTTAAATTATCTTCACTTTCTACACTGCCGACAGGGAAAAAAAAAATATGCAATGAGGGAAAAAAAAATGTATATCGATGACTAGAATTTCATACGACTGTCATGTACAAATCAATAATGTTTTCTAAATACTTTACTGAAAATCCATTGTGGGAAAATAATGTTTTGAGAAGTGCTTACAATACCAATCTGAGACAGAACAAGGAAAGTAGTAGAGTTCAAGTGGTCAGGCCCAAGACGCCCATTATATTGATAGAGTTGATCTTCCTAAGTGGAATGAAGAAATATGGTACTACCTGAATCCACAATTAAGATGGCCAAGGAAGTCATCTGTATATCTACCTCTGGCGAATTTAGTCCTTTTTTTTTTTTTTTTTTTAGTGGTGCTAGGGATTAAACCCAGGGCCTTTACACATGGGAGGCAAGCACACTACCAACTGAGCTACATCCCCAGCCCCTCTGGCGAATTTGATTTGTCTTGTTCTAATGACCCAGGTACAAAGAATAATAAATAATAATTTTTCTCTTTTAAAAGAGTTAGATATGTGGACACATTTTCCATTCTACAGATGATTAAAAAAGAAGAAGAAAAGACCCAGCAACATAACCTGCCCAAAATAAGTTCCAAGTTACATGGTGTAAGATAACACAATACAGAAAGGGACTGGATGAAAAGAAATTTATTTTGGGAATTCCAATACTAAGTCATAAGAAATATTCAGTTTATAATATTTTATAAAATCCAGCTTATTCTTTAAACACACTGATAGTGTTAGATTTACTCAATAAGTTTTTAAGAATAAAATTTCATGATGATAAATCATGACAAAAATAGTATATTTTTTGCAGTGAGGAGTTTTCTGGCCATTAAGCTTGAAATTAAACAAAGTTCTTTGTGTCTTAAATCACAAAATAAAACAAAGGCTAGGTGGGAAAGCAGAAACTAACTACATTTTTAAAGCACTAATTACCATATTCAAAACACTAAAGAGAAAAAAAATGATCTGGATCTCAAAAGAATAACTTGGATCATTCATGAAAAGGAAAAATAAAGAGGTGATGGAAATACATGAAGAGGGTCATTTTTCTTCTAGTGGAGAAAGATGGAAGCTCTGATCATTCAGAAGACTGAACCATTAGGTTACCTAACTAAAATACTGCATGTCAAGCAGTGTTTATGGTTACACATTCCTTCACTCCCCATAATATACTATCACACTATTTGAAACATAACTCCATAAGTTCAAAAAAGCTTATAGTTGAAAAATTTTAAACCAGAAAGATGATCATGGGTGACAGAAAATTTTAAGCAGATGTGAAGGATTTCTGAAGTGGTTCATTAACTGTCCACATCTTATAATAGCAGTAATCTACTAAGGTTAACAAAAGAGGAAGGAGGGTCCATGTTTGTATAAATATATCAAAATAGATTCTACTGTCATGTATAACTAAAAAGAACAAATAAGTTTTTTTTTAATTTTTAAATAAAGTAAATGGAGCTCCCAGGGGGGAAAAAGAGGTACAAGGGTGTTATCAAGTGGTTTTATCCCTTTCTTTCCCCAAAACTACAATGACTAATATGGTCCTATCACTTCTTCCATTCTCTCTATATGGTATTTGACTATTTCAGGACATTTCTTTCAGTTTATACTCTGTATGCACTCATTCTCAACAACATTTCTATCAAGTGTCTCTTCAAATTCACCTAAGAACAGTGGACAACTCATGACAATATAAGAAAGACATCGTCAGATGTAATTAACTTCATGACATGTAACTAAATACACAAGGATTCCAGTCCAAATAATTGACACTTACTTATGTCCATTTAAGGCTGCGTGGTGTAAAGCAGTGTAACCCGAACTGTCAGTGCAGTTCACATTGGGGCCTCGCCAGATGCTGCAAATAAAGCACAAGCGCAAAGTTAACAGTTAAGCAGAATCTTGCTTTGAAAAACAAAAAGAAGTCTGAGAGTTTCACATCTAGCAGCATGTTGCACATGAAAATTTTAGTCAGGCAGAAAATGATTGCCATAATTCATGCTTCTCCTTAAAACAAGTTCATTTATTTGATTATGGGAAATTAACAGGGAAAATTACTATTTTAGAAATTATGAGTGAATGTGTGCTCACTGCCATGAGTTAAAGTGTGGATACAAAAATTCCCTATTACTTTCTATTATTACTCAAATATTACATTCAGATACTATAATCTCTACCAATGAATAAAGATTTATAACACCTGCCTCCTCCCTATTAACATACTCTTTCTGAGATGGCAGTGATTTATGTAAGTTATAACATTTTTGCATTATGGGAAGAACATGAACTCATCCTGCTATTCTACCACTACCAAGAAAATGTAATCAATATTTCACACTTAAAAATAAAACTGAACATATGGACTATTATAAACCATAAGATGATCCCATCAATTTTACAGTTTTCATTGATTCTGCTGATATATTCTGGAGATAGTATGTAACTACATAAAAGAGTCCATTTTATCCTTGATCACTACAATTAAAGAAATTATTTTTAACTTTTGTAAAAATAAAGCATTAAAAGATACTTCTCTAAAAACAGAGAATGGAACAATGAGAATGAGTAGAATCCTAAGACTTAATTAAAAAAAAAAAAAAAGAATAAGACAAGAGGTAAAGAGGAGCAGTAATTCAAAATGACTCAGACTTTAGGCTTTATTGACTGAAAGGAAAAGGAAAATATCAGCTAAGGTGTGAAATGGAAAAAAAGAAGCAAATTTTCTGTTAAGAGGACAATGAAGGAGGAAACAATGACTCCTACTTTGGAGACATTGAATTTGTACTATCTGACATAATATAAATAAGGATTTCCAGAAGGCTATGAAACTATATAGTAATTAGAAACATTATCTTCAATTTAGACTCCCTGAGTTCAAAATCTGTCCCAATTACTTGTTGGAAGTAGTCTTGGATAAACTAATCCTCCCTGAAATTTAATTACTCATTTGTAAAATGGAGATAATACCTTATAGTGTTGTTTTGAGGATCAAATGAATCAATATCTATGAAGCTCATAGGAAAGTACTAGAACACAATACTAGCATGTATTATTAAAATGTAGATAGTTAAAATGTAAAAGGATAGAAAAACCAAACTAACAGTAATCAAAAGAAAGCTGAATGACTGGGCAGGGAGTGTAGTTTAGTGGTGGAGTGCTTAGTTAGCATGGGAAAGGGCCAAAGGAGCAAGGGAGGGAGCAACTAAGGGTGGGATGAAAAAAACAGAATAATTCTATTAATACTAGACAAACTAGATTTCAGAGCAAAGCTATTACATGGAATAGAGAGATCATTTCATAAAAATAAATGGGTCAATTTATTTAAAGGACAAAAGAATCCAAACATTTTTTGCATACAATATAACTTCAAAATAATCAATCACTCGGACACGGTGGCCCACACCTATAATCCCCATGGCTCTGGGGACTGAGACAGGAGAACACAAGTTCAAAGCCAGTCCAGCAACTTAGCCAGGCCCTAAGCAACTCAGCAAGACCATATCTCTAAATAAAATATGAAAAAGAGCTGGGGATGTGGCTCAGTGCATAAGTGCCTTGGGTACCAAAACAAAACAAACAAAATACATACATATGAGTCAATGTGAATCAAACATAAACTGCTAATATCCACCTATATTTTAAGATTTAAACATTATCTCTCTCAATAATTGATAAAATATGTAAACAGAAAATCAGCAATGGAACATAAGGCTTGAATAAATACTATCAACCAAATTGACCTAACTAAAATGTATACAACACTGTATGGTTTAGTTGTGATGCCTCCCAAAAGCTCACGGGTGAGACAATGCAAGAACGTTTGGAGGAGAAATGATTGGGTCATAGCCTTAACCTAATCAGTGGATTGATTCCCTGATGGGATTAACTGAGTGGTAAATGGACGCAAGTGAGGTGTGGCTGGGGGAGGTGGTTTGTTGGGGGCGTGGCTATGGGGCACATATTTTGTATCTGGAGAGTGCAGTTCCTCCCTCCCTCCCTCTCTCTCTCTCTCTCTCTCTCTCTCTCTCTCTCTCTCTCTGCTGTCTGATCACCATGTGAGCTACATTCCTCTGCCACCTGATGTTCCACCTCACCTCTAGTCCCAAGGGATGAAGCTGACATTCTATTGACATTCTATGGTAAGACCTCTGAAACTGCGAGCCCTCAAATCAACTTTTCCTCCTCTAAAATTGTTCTGGTCAGGGCCTTTAATCACAGTGGTGAAATAGCTGACTAAAACACTCTACCCAGTAACAGCAGAATATACATTCTTTGAAAAATAACTCAGGACATTTACCAAAATACAGCATCTTGTAGATCATAAAACAAGTCCCAAGGTATATAGCATTAAAATCATATAAAGTATGCACTCTGACTCCAGGGGAATTAAATTATAAATCGGTAATATATATCTAGAAATCATCAATACTAGAAACTAAACATAAGTCAAAGAAGATATCTAAAACGACAATTAAAAGTATTTTGAACTAAAAGAAATAAAATATATCAAAACTTTTTAGATGAACCTAAAGCAGTACTTCAAAGAAAATTTATAGCACCAAAATGACAATATAAGATCAGAAGAAACATCTTAAATCGGTAACCTCAGCTCCCACTTTAAGAATAGAAAAAGAAGTAATCCTGATCAGCAAAAGTAAGGACAGTAAAATAAACACCAGAGAAATCAAGAACTGGAAAACAGGAGCCAGGCCTGGTGGTACATTCCTGTAATTCCAGCAACTCAGGAAGCCAGTCTTAGCAAATTAGTAAGGCCCTATGCAAATTAGTGAGAACCTGCCTCAAAAAACAAAAGCCTAAAAAATATAAAAATATAAAAAAATAAAAAATTAAAAGGTCTGGGGATGTAGCTCAAGTGACAGCTCAAGTGATGTAACTGGTTCAATTCCCAATACCAATAAAAAGGAAAACACTAACAACAGAGAAACAGAAAAAAACAATGAAATAAAAGACTTAAACATTCTATAAAATCAAAAAATCCATAACAAACTAATCAGGAAAAATTTATTGAAGGCACACATTAACCAACATAAGAAAAAGAAATATCATAATATATTCTACAGATATTAAATGTATAGCACAATATTATGAATATACCAATAAATAGGAAAACAAATGAAACAAAAATTTCTTGAAAGATACAATATATTGCCCAAACTCACTTAAAAAGAAATAAATAAACTGCATAGCCCTAAATGTACTAAAGAATGTGAACTTGTACTTAAAAATACTCTCCACTGTTATAACTGGATTTGGAATGTCCCTCAAAAGTTCATGTGTAGTGCAGCAATGTTTGAAGTGGAGGTGGAGATTTGGGGAAGTTATTGGATCCTGAGGGCTCTGACTCCATCAATGGATTAATCTCCATCCAGGTGTTCTCACAGTTGAATGGACTATTGGGAAGTGGTGGAAACTATGGGAGGTGGAACCTAGTTGGAGGGAGTAGGTTCTTGGAAGTGTTCCCATCAGTCCTCTTTGTTTCCCAGCTGTCATGAGGTAAGCAGTTTTCCTCTATGATGCCCTCTGTCATGATGTTGTGCCTTGCCTCAGGCTCAAAGCAACAATGAAGCCACCTGCCAGACATGCCCACACAGCAAAATAAAACTTCCAGGCCCAGATGGCTTCAATGGGGAATTCTGACACACATGTAAAAAAGAAGTAACACCAAATCCATTCCAACATACTGAAGAGACATAAAGACTGCCTGACCCAGGAGGTCTGCTTTCCATAAGGCCAAAAATATTACAAGCGAACAATAGATCAAAAATCACCTATGAACACAGGTGCAAAAATTCTTAAAATATAGCAAGTTAAATTCAATAATATATAAAAACAATACTATATGATAAGGAAATGGAGTTTATAACAGTAATATAAATTTGTTTTAACATTTATTATTTACCATTTTCATAGACTAAAAACCAAAAATATATGATTATTTCAATAAATACAGACATTGGGTTCCTAATAAAAACTGTTAGCAAACTGGTAACAAAGAAACTTCATCAACCTGGAAAAAAAAATCTACAAAAATATTTATAATTACTTAAAATTTACATAATACTTAATGATGCTTAAAAGATTACATGCTTTCCCCTTAAGAACACAAACAAGGCAAAGATATCTGTTCTCACTACTCGTATCCAACAATGAACTGGTGGTTCCAGCAAATGTACTGACTAGAAAATGTAGTAACAAGAAAAAGAAATAAAAGCTATCAAGGTTATGTGGAAAGAAAAAATTCATCATAAGGCAAAATAACCAAATCCCTTGGAATCTACACAAAACCTATCAAAACTAAACATATCTATGGGACTCTGTGTGAGAACTCTCAGATCCATCTTGACAACAATTCCATAAGTCTGAAATTAATTCAAAATGAAATGCTTTTAAAAGTAAAACTTACTCCAAAAAAGCAACAAAATAAAGTATATTTAGCAAAGTTGCAAGATACTTTATATATATATATATACATTATATTTCAATATGCTAGCAAAAAAAAATCAGAAATTAAGTTCTTTTAAAATACTAGCCAGTTAGAAAAAAATACAATTTCATAAAAAATGGTATTTTAGGGATAAATTTGACAAAAGATACACAAATCTATGTGCTGAAAACTACAAAATATTTCTGAAAAAAATTACAGAGGGCCTAAAAAATGGTGAGATATGCCAAATTGATCAGTCACAAGACTCAACTTCCAACAAATTGATCTTTGGATCCAATGCAATCAAATAAAAATCCTAACAGCTACTGTATATAAACTAACTAGTTTTAAAATTCATATGGAAATGCAGAAAACTTAGAATAGTCAAAGTAGCATTGAAAAGAGGAACAAAGTTTGAGATTTATACTACCTGCTTTCAAGATTATGAAAAAGCTACAGTAAACAAAACTCAAAGTGTCATAGTTGGAGTAAAGACAGATTAATGGATCAGAAAGGAGGAATAGAGTTTAGATAGATAGATCCATCCTGTGTTCCCAGATTGGAAGAATTAATATTGCTAAAATCCATACACCCCAAAGCACTATACAGATTCACTACAATCCCTATCAAAATCCCAATGGCATTCTCCCACAGAAATAGAAAAAAATTCTAGAATTTATAGGAATCATAAAAGACAGTAAAAAGCCAAAACAATTCCGAAAAAGAAAAATAAAGTTGGAGATACCACACTTCCACATTTCAAAGTTAATAACAAAGCTAAGTAATCAAACAGTATGACACTGGCATAAAAACACATACATTATCAGTGAAACAGAATAGATAGCCCCGAAGAAATCCAAGTCTATATGGAAAACTAATTTTTGAGAAGGATACCAGGAGGACAAAATGGGAAAAAGATACTCTTGTCCATAAATGGTACTAGGAAAACTGGATTTATATATACAAAAGAATGAAATCAAATTCTCTTCTTACAGAATACATAAAAATCAACTCCAAATGGATTTAAAAAAAAATCAATAGGACCTGAAACTTTAAAAACTTGTAGAAGAAAAAATAGCTCCTAGACAATACCTTGGCAATAACTGGGTATTACACTAAATGCTTAAGCCACACAAGCAAAAGTAAATAATAGATGGGATTATATCAAACTAAAAAGCTTTTGAAAAGCAAAGGTAACCACAAACAGATGAAATAGCAGCCTATGGACTGGGGAAACAAAATATTTACAAACTATATATCTGATAAGGGGTTAATATCTAAAATTTTTAAAGAAATCATTGAACTTTACAGTCACAAAACAATCCACTTCAAAAATGAATGGATGGGGGCTGTAGTTGTGGCTCAGTGGTAGAGCGCTTGCCTAGTATGCATGAGGCACTGGGTTCAATCCTCAGCACCACATAAAAATAAATAAATGAAATAAAGGTATTGTGTCCATCTATAACCAAAAAGTATTTTTTAAAAAAATGAATAGATGTATATCAGAGGGATAAAGTAATAAATAGATAAGTAGGATGAACAAGTCTAGAAATCTAATATACAATATGAGGACTATTGGTAATAAAACTGTACTATATGAGATTCATGTTAAATGATTAGATTTTAGCTGTTCTTTCTACAAAAAAAAAAAAAGATAACTGAGATGATGGGTATATTAATTTGCTTTACTATAGTTACTTTTTTTTTTTTAACTAACTGTATGTGTCCTTAGAATCATATTGTATACCTTAAATATACACAATAGAATTCCTCCCTCCCTCCTTCCTTTTTTCCTTCCTTCCTCCCTCCCTCCCTCCCTCCCTCCACCCTCCCCCACCCCATCCCGCTCTCTTCCTGTACACAGGGTCTTGCTATGTTGCTGGTCAGAACTCTCCATCCTTCTGTCTCAGCCTCCCAAGTAACTGGGATAACAGGTGTGCTCCACCCACCCAGCTAAAATTTCTTTTTAAAAAAAATCACAATAAGATACTACAACATATCTATGAGAATTGCTATCATTAAAACAACTTCACATACATATGTCAATAGGATGTAAATCAAATAGAACTCACACACTGCTGGTAGACATGTAAACAGTACCACCACTTTTGGAAATAATTTGGCAATTTCATTAAAACTCATACAAATACCATACAATCCAACCATTGTACTTTGGGTATCTAGTTAAAAGAAGTAAAAGCACATGAATATTTGTAACAGCTTAATTTTCACCACACAAAACTGAAACAACCCAAAAAGTTCACTAGCACATGAATAGAAATTATAATATTCATATACAGAATTCTACTCAGAAATAAAAGGAATGAATTACTGAAATACCCATCAATAAGGGTTAAAAATGTAAATCAATTAGATTCTCAGATTCCCTCCCCTTCTCAGAACAGCAGTGACCGCCCTCCATCTCCCTGGTAGAATAGGAGATATACTCTCTGGCATGGACTTACATAGTCTCTGGACTGTAGGATAACAGGCACAGTTGAATGCAAACGTGCCAACTAGAAATGGGATCTAAAGAAATGTTTACATAAACATCTTCCTTGACTGGGCTTCTAAAATACCAACAGCAAGGGTTATACACTCCAGGAAGTCCACTGGAATATTCTATTATATTATTTTTTTTTAAAATAATCCAAAAGGACCCAAATATAGTGACTGTGAGGTTCTCTCAATGGGACCCAGATGGGAGAACAGAGACCACCCTATGGTTTAACTAGCTTCCTAGGAAAAACTTTACAACTAACAATGCAAAAACATGTGGTAGCAGCAAATTTATAAAAGCAGATCAAGAACATCACTAAAAAGTCCACAATCTACAAATCTCAACACCATGAACTAAAACTTACCATGAACTTTTGAAATCCTTCACTTCAAATACAAACAATATCCAAAGACATCTAGTCATCCAAGGAAAACCTCAATCAGTAAAGAGGCCAAAACACAGAAAAAATAGAAATAAACTTCAGAATAAGGAAACCTAGAAGAAATTTAGACTATGCAGGAAGAAGAAAATTTTTTTAAATAGTATCATTAATATTTTCTAAAGATAAGTAAAGAAGATGAATGTAAGTAGAATGTAATAATAAAATCATAAAAACATTTAAAGAAAATGATAAAAGTGTTTTAAAAAAATGGTAGCAGAAATTTAAAACTCAAAAGACTTGAAAATAAAGCTTAAATATTCCACAAAATTAGGCAAAATGGCAAAGATATGAAAAGTAAAAGGGGGCTCATAAGTAGAGCACCCATTCATCACTGAATATTATAATTTCTTAAAAACAATGAAATTATGAAAAATTATCAGAATTGAAGAACATTTATTTTCTCATTGAAAAGAATATGGGTAGATTTGATAAAATAATTGATGTAAGTCTGATAAGGTCTTTAAAATTTCAATTCAACAGATAAACCAAAATTCTAAACCAGTGAGATCCTGACTAATTTCTTACTTTTCCTCTTTCAACTCTAGTAAATACCAACAATTTTTCACTGCTCAGGGACCTAGAATGAAGAGAAATTATTCATAAATATTATTTCTACTTCAATCTTCAACTCTTAATTATTAACCCACACTCATCAAGCTTTTACTGTGTGCAAGAAAAATGATGTATCCAAGAAATACAAAAACAAATAAGATAAAGTCTTGGCTTGCAATCTCATTAGAAGAGAAATATACCCAGAAAACTACAATATATGCAGTGAGCTTAGTGCCTAGAGCACAGTAAATATCCAACAACTATAAATATTCTTGTTCTTATAACAAAAGCTATAATAGAAACATTTATAATTACTTAAATTAATAAATGTGGTTAAGGCAGCTGTGTTAGTCAGTTCTTCATCGCTGTGACCAAATCACCTGATAAGAACATCTCAGAGGAGGAAACATTTATCATGAGGTCAGTTTCAGAGTTTCAGTTCATGGTCAACCATCTCTATTGCTCTGGGCCCCAGATAAGGCCCCTGGTAAAAGGGTATGACAGAGGAAAGCAGCTAAGGACAAGGGGGCTAGGAAGCAGAAAGAAGAGGGGAGGAGAGGGGGAGAAAAAAGAAAGGGAGAGAGGAATGAGCTGCAGGAAAGATGAACCCTTCCAGAGCATGCCCCCAGTGACCTAACCAACCCCACCTACCTTCAGTTCCTCTACTCAAACTAGGATGGGTCAATGTCACAGCTCTCATAATCCAACCATTTCACTTCTGAATATTCCTGTGTTAGTACAGGAGCTTTGGGGGAACACCTCACATCTAAACAATAACAAAACTTCAGTTACAATATTTGTGGTTTTTTGTTTTTGTTTTTGTTTTTAAGGAAAACTTGACTGCAAGTTCCAAAGTGCATCCAGACAAATTTGCAGGGAAAAAAATGTGGAACAAGAAGCAATAATGGGTCCTTTGTGCCACCAATTATTAAAACAAATTATAAAACAATACCAAAAATGTTATTCTTGTGCCAGAATACAGAGATGAATGAACACAAGAGAACCTCTAGAAATGGTCCAATAATATATAGACAAATCAAGCTGACATTTGGAAAAAAGCAGGAAAAGGGAAAATCATTCAATAAATAGTCCTGAGAAAAAACATTTTAAATATTGAAGAAGGAAAAATTGTGGAATTTCCTACCTCACACAAAATTAAATCCCACTTGATATAACCTTGACTTCTTCCCATACCTCATTTTCTACCCTACTTTCCTCATACACTATTCTAACACATTGACCTCCTTAAAAACACAAGCGCTATACCTTATGGCTGCTACATTTGAAGTTCTGTGCCTACGAAACATTCTCTTCAGAAAATCATAAGGCTCAATCTTTCTGTTCAAATGTTACATCTTTGGAGTCTATCCCCCTTCTCTGATAGTCAAAAACAGAATCTATCATCATTCCCTTTCCCCATTACATATTTGTTTATTATCTGTCTCCTTACCAGAATGGGAGCTCTACCGCTCTATCTTCAGTTCACAGAGTAGTGATTAAGATATTGTTTGGTGCCAAATAAATATTTGGTAAATGAAATAAAAATGATGACCACATATATGAAGAATGTCAAAGTCAAAAGCAACCAAAGAAAGTAAAAAACATACACTCCATTATATATTTTTTGTGCAAAAACGTCAGTAACACTCAGTGATGGATAAAATGCAGAGAAAAGGTCTTATAATAAATACTGGTAAAAATATAAATTTGTATAATTTTTCTAGAAGGCAATTAGACAATGTATATTTAAAGGCCTTCATAATGTGAAAACTTCTTACCTAGAAATTACACAAAAAAGGAATTATTTTAAGGAATTAATACTTTTCACAAATATTGAACTATGAGAATATTTATCACCATATGACAGGATATAACATCTGTGGAATCATTTGATATTCAGTGCTTCTTAGAATAGTTATTCTCTGTTTGTACCAGCTGGCTAGATGCAGAACAGTGTTGCCAGATCTTAGGTACTAACCTTTCTCCCAGTCAAATGAAAATTTCCTTCCTTTCTTCCTCTCTAGTTTTAACACAGGCCCTATAGCATAGTGACCTGAACTCCTTCTGATCAGTTCTTTTAGCTTATATCGAAGCCCTTTGGGAGGAGAAATCCCAAGAGAATAGCCTGTGTTCTTATGTCCTAAAGAGGACATACTTTGAAAAAGTTTTACACAACAACTATGTATAACTAGAAAGTTCCAATTAAAAAAAAAAAAAAGATTTTATACAATGGCTCAATCTATATGATAAAGAGATACTACTATTCGATAAAGTAGTAGCTCAGTGAAAGAATGCTTTCCTAGCATGCATGAGGTACCGGGCTCAATCCTCAGTACCACATATAAATAAATAAATAAATAAATAAATAAATAAATAAATAAATAAATAAATAAAATTAAGGTCCATCAACAACTACTTCAGGCAACTCCCGCCTTCTCTCCCTGAATGCTACAGGTTGCTCCATTGTGGTTCACTCTGAGAAAAAGGAAACTGAACTCAGTAAAGCCCACAATTCCCTTGGCCATTTGCATGATCCCTGCCCTATATATGCCTTGACCAGTCACTTGCCATCTGCCATTGTGGACATCTGGACTGCTCTGATGTGAATACCCTTAACTATCTATGCTTTCCTCATGCGTGCCCACCCCCCAATAGAAAACAAGGACTTTGGGTTACTTCCCCCAACTTTGCCATCATTCAGCAGGAAGCAGCTTGGAGATGTTGTCGCCCATTTTCCCACAGAAATGGAATGTAAAAATTGACAGTGGGGAAATCTAACAGTGGTCCATGTTGTGCTTTGAATATAGCCCTTGCTGCTCTGACTCTGCAACTTATTTTTAAAATGGACATGTTTCTTTCTCTTCCTCTCTCCCTGCTCCTCCCTAATCTCTCCCCATCCCTAATCTCAGGGGAAACAGAATTCCCTTTCTATCCCATTTTAGAGTTATGTGTCCTTGAGCACTCACCCACCAGAGGCATGAAGTAATCCAGACTTTGGGGATAGCACCAGAAAACTTCAGAAATGACAATCTCCCAAATTAACAAGTGAATTACAATTCCAACAGAGAACACATGGAATGCAGTCTTTCAATCACCTCTTTCAAAGTCCCCTGTTCCCCAGATGAATTCCCTACCATACCAAGTTCCTTAGCCAAAAGGAGAACCATGAGGATGAACTTTTTGAAGAGATAGGCCCAATGAAGCTGAAATATAAGTACCATATATCAAGATTTAACGTAAATCAACAACAAGCACAGTGATACATAAATAGATCAATGAAACAGAAGAGCCCAGAAACAGACACCAATCCCTACAGTTTCTTGATTTATGACAAAGTTGACATAGAAGGTACAATGAAGCAAGGAAGATATTTCTATTTCATTGTACTGAGGAAATTCCACATTTATGTTAAAGAAATGAATCTCAACCCCTACCTTGAGCCAAATACAAAACAATTCTAGATGGTTCATGGATTTTAATATGAAATGTTAAAACAAAGTTTTCAGAAAATTACATAACTTTCAGGTAGACAAAAAAAAAAAAAAAAGCAAGAACCACAAAGAGAAAAAGATTGATCAATTGGACTTCATTAAAAGTAAGAACTGATATTGGTCAATAGATACAATTAAGAGGATAAAAAGACAATTCACAGAAATACGTATGTCTCACAAGTGATTTGTAAGCAGAATATGTGAAGTTCTACAAATCAACACTAAAAAAAAAAAAAAAAAAAAAAAAAAAAAAAATTAAGGCAACACAACCCAACTAAAAATGGCCAAATACTTGATCAAACATTCAGAAAAGAAAATATTCAAATATCAAAAATGTGTACATAGGTATATGCATGCACAAATAATTGCTCAAATTCATTAGTCATAAAAAGCAAATTAATATCACAGAGATACCACTAGATACTCACAAAACAATATGCACTATGTTTTCATGTCATATGTCAAAACCATAATTACCCTTCTTTTTTAAACATTTTTTTAGTTGTTGATGGACCTTTATTTTACTCATTTATTTATATGCAGTGCTGAGAATCAAACCCAGTGCTTCAAACATGCTAGGCAAGAGCTCTACTACCACTGAGCCACAACCCCAGCCCATCCCTTCGAAGAGACAGTAACTACAGTTTTGGAGTACTAGTAATATTCTCTTTCTTGATTTGGATTCTAGCTAATAGATACAATGACTAAAAATTCTTTGTGTTGTACACTTATGCTTTATATATTTCTCTGTGGATTTATCTTTTTAATGAGCAGGACTAAGTCTTAATAGCTGGAATGAGACTCTTTCAATCAAGGAAAGTGAGTATTATAAAATTAGATTCAGACGCTTTCAGGGAGCATGTTATTCAGCAGGAATGGGACTTTCATTAGAACATAGTTGTAGCAGAAATTGGAAAAATACAATTGTTTTGTGCATGACTAAGAAATTTCAGTTATATTAATCAGTCTTTTCTTAAAAATTCATGGTATTGAGGACATGCTAACCCAAAGTATGGCACCTTGGCATTTTAGGTAATAGCAGAAGCAGTGTTTCTGTGAGATTCTCTCTCTCCTTCTCCCTTAAAGTGGGTCATAAAACCTAGTTGATCTTCTGCTGAAAGTAGGTCATTAGACCCTCATTTCAGAGGGATCCTGCCTATACTCAGAGGAAAGGAATGTCACCATTTCTGAGAACAGAGATGCCAAGAAGAATCTGAACACTAAACAGGTCTTGCCAAGTCTGCTGCAATCACTGAATTTTACCCTCTGTCCTCCAATCATATTTCTGCATGGCTGTCCATGAAAAGTTCTTCCTGTTTCTTTGCATCTTCATTTCTAAAGGTTCTCATGTCATATAAAACTTACATTATATAAATTTTAATGATTTTTCAATTAATCTGTCTTTTGTTATACAGGCCTCAACCATGAATCTTGAGGAACAGATGCTAATTTTTCTACTATATACAATCCGGATTCTAATTCAATTTCATTTGGCCACAGGACTTCCTTGAGGAATTTTGTCTGAAGTATCTCTCAGTATCACAAAGAAAAAAGTTTGCCCTCATATGCATCTATAAATTAAATGCCTATGAGACTCAGAGTGTTTTTCCCTTGAAACTCTGAATAAATACATTGCTCCACTGTCTTCTTGTAACCAATGTTTAACAGATAAGAAGACCAATGTCAGTGGGGTTCTTTCTTCTTTTAGGAGAGTTTTTTATTTTCATCCCAGTATTATAAAATAGTCTCTTTGTCATGAGATTCAGAAATTCCATCAGAATATATTCAAATGCAGGTCTTTCCTCACTCCCTAATAGTCTCAACAGTTTTGGTTAACACTTTCTCTGCACTTCAAATTGAAAGATCCAAGTTTGTCTTCAGGAGAATATTCCTTTATTTTATCTTACTGTTTCCTCTGTCTACTTTATTCTCCCTTTAAAGAACATCTATGACTGTAATATTAGGTCCCTGGATGTATCATATACACCTTTTTTTCTCTCCTTTCTCTCTTTGTATCTTTTCCTCTGGCTTCTGAAATATTGATATAAATAATAATTAGAAGAAGATTATAGTTATATTTTAAATAACTGGCTTATTTTTCAATAAGCAGTTTATAATATCATTGTATTTTAAATTCTTTCTTTTCTCTAACATTTATCTCAAATCCCCTACTAAAAGTTCTGTTTACTTGCTGTAATCTTTATGTTATATATTCCACTTTGAAGTAAACCAGATTCTCTAATCCAAATTTTTTATATACAAAATACATCAATAATTCCAGGTTTTTATAAATATAAAATAGTTGATTCGGTATTCCATTTTTATCTTTACAAAGTAATTGGAAGTTTTTCACAGTCCCAAGCAGAAATACCCCAACTATGTTAAATGACTCAACAGCTAGAGTTAATTTTTATGAAGAGATTAAAATGGCTTAATTGGTCTTTTTCAAAGAAGACTATGCTAATGTCAAGATTAAAATGATAGCTTTTGCTTTCGACAAAGATATATGGGAAAAATTCTTTTCAGTTAGTTCAATATAGTCTAAATCAGCCACAAATATATACATAAGCCCAAGTGTCCCACAAGAAGAAATCAAAAGAATCAGATAAAAATCCAGGAATTGATACAATGAAAAAAGCAAAGTACAAGAGAAATTCAATGATATGTTCCTTCTTTCTGTTTCTTTTTTGTTTGACTCAACATAAAAATATGCACCAATGGAAGGCATCTATATTTTGACTTAAAGAGTAAGTTTTGGTTCTCCATCATACAACAATGAACACATATTCTAAATGAATAGTTACTCTCCACCTCCATAGTTCCCAGTTCCAGCAAGTCATCCTGAATAGACCTGAACTCAAGTTTCCTATCCAGACCACTTGAAACCCCCAAAATCATCAAAGTACATGAAACAACTATGCTGGATTGGTAGGAATAGTGAAATTTTTTTGAGGAAAGTACTAAGCACAATATGTTCAGGGAATTCCAAACTAAGTTTTATTCAGAAGATGCTTTCTTCTGCTTCTGACATGCAATACCCCTATAATTCAACTCTTCTGAATTAAGTTTTCTGGTCTTGCCCTACCTTCACCTGATCACCATGAAAAAACTAGGACAGAAGTATTGATGTATCTGAAGCATATCTACTATTCTATTTCATAATTCTAGCCCTAATAAAATCTAAATTATTTTTAACCTTGAGAATTTAGAACATTACATTAAGATATGCTTGAGGTTATTCAAGGGAAAATATTATTTAGTAATTTGGAAGAGGTGGAATGCTTTTTCTATACAGGTCACAAATTTCAATCACCACCACTAGAAAAAGTAAGTAAATAAAATAAAGGGGTCACGAAGAAATAAATAATTGTGGCAACAATAATAATATTGATGGCCTATCTTTATAATGAAAGATATTGATAATCCAGACAGACCAATAGGCATATATTTCTAGTTAAGTGTAATAACATTTTACTGGACACAGTGGTGCACACCTGTAATCCCAGCAGCTCAGGAGGCTCAGGTAGGAGGATCGAGAGTTCCTCAGCAAAAGCGAGGTGCTAATAAGCAACTCAGTGAGACCCTGCCTCTAAATAAAATACAAAATAGGGCTAGGTATGTGGTTCAGTGGTCAAATGCCCTGAGTTCAATCGTGGTACCAAAAAAAAAAAAAACTCCTGTGAAACACTATGTGATACAATTAACTATGTCATATTGTCATATGTATCAAGGAACATATTTGTGGTTTAATGAACATTGGAAGCCAAGGAGGAACACTCTCAGTGATGTCAGGTAAAACAGGGACAAGTTCTGCAGTACTCCACTGCATTCAAAGAGATATATAGTTTCATTCACTTAGACATACAAAAAATATTCATTAAACTGCCTATTACATACACATATTATGGTTGATTAGCACTTTCTGGGATCACATCTGTGAATAAAAAAGAAATAGTTCCTGGCCTTAGGTAGTTCAGTCAAGGTTAAGAAAACAAACATCAAGCAAAAAATTATATACTAACTTAATGATCATCAGTACAAACACTTGAAAAGGCAAGTACAGAGTACTATAAAGGCATAAAACAAGACGTTTGAATCAATTTTACTCATATTATGGGATTTTCTCATAAGATTTAAATGAATAAAAGTTACTGCTTCTAAGACAACAAAATGATGTAATCTAACCTGGCACTCCTGATGTCAATCACCAAATCTAAACTCTGATGCCCTACCTGACTGTGATATTCCAAATACAGAATAATGTATTTCTACCTTTAAATGCTATTAACAACATTCACAAATAGTCAAGTTGGTGAAATATTTTTTTTTTTTGTTCTTTTTAGATATACAAGACATTAGTGTATTTTGACATAAATACATGGAGTATAACTTCCCATTCTTGTGGAGTTATACTGATTGTGTATTCATATATGAACACAGAAAAGTTATGTCTGATTCATTCTACTATCTTTCCTATTTCCATCCCCCCTCCATTCCCTTCATTCCTCTTTATCTAATCCAATGAACTTCTATTCTTCCTCTCTCTTCTTCTACCCCCACACACACACTTATGTGTTACCATTCATATCAGAGAGAACATTTGACCTTCGGTTTTTTGGGGATTGGCTTATTTCACTTAGCATGATAGCCTCCAGCTCCATCCATTTACTGGCAAATGCCATAATTTCATTCTTCTTTATGGTTGAATAATATTCCATTGTGTATATATGCCACATTTACTTTATCCATTCATCTGCTGAAGGGCACCTAGATTGGTTAACACATGAGAAATCTTAACAATTCTGTGTGGTACTGTTGATAGGTAGCTGATAGGCATGAGTGGTAGGACATGAAGTTAAGGGGATAATTCTATAAACTAGGCCTACATGCCAGCCCTCCATATGCTTTCTTTTATAAAGCAATTTACCCAAGGTTATTCTAGCCCTGCTCTAGCTTCAGTCAACAGGATATGTTACATTCCTTGATAAACAATCTGTTATCCACAGGGCTGTTCTCAGAACCAAGGAATGAATGTATGTCCAAAGCCCCCTCCCCAATAAACACAAGTTACCCTGAAAGGGGACCTTTATGACCTTTATACAGACCAATGAGTCTAAGACTCAGGAAAACAGGATAATTAAAAACAATGCCCAGTGGCATTAAAATCTGTAAAGACAAGTTCCAATTAGAACTAGTCAGCATGGGTCAAAGTAACCAAGAGTTGCCTTACATCTTCAGTCTCTCATTTTAATCTCATTATAACATTTAACTTCCATACCTCGCCATGGGTTGTTTGGGTACCTGGGGGTAAAATCACGCACATAGGGATTTACAAATCTGATGGAATCCTACTGTCAGTCAAAAGTTAAGAGATGGTACCCAGGCAGGACTCTCTAGAAACTTCTCTAAGACCCCAATAAAACTCCCTTCGTGACATCTTTCCCTTCTCCTCTAATAAATTTTGCTATACTTTTACTGTATTTCATGTCTTGCTTGAAATCCTCTCTTGTGAGAACACAAGAGCTGTCTGTGAAAGACACCACCACCCCCTGGACAGTCTGAATGTTAGTAAATACCACCCAATAACAATTCACTGGAGTTTTCTACTATTTGACTAGTCATTAGTTCTTTATAAATACTGTTAAACATTTCTCACATATTAAACAAATTAGGTATTCAAAATACTGAACAAAGCATATAAAGACTGTTGGAAGTAGTTTTTAAACAACTCATAACCACACGTGGTGAAACATGCCTATAATACCAGCTACTCAAGATTAAGGCCGGAGGGTCATAAATTCAAGGCCAGCCTGGGCAATTTAGTGAGGTCCTGTCTCAAAAAATAAAAAGGGCCAGGGATCTTTCTTAGTGGTAGAGCACCCCTGGGTTCAAACCAGGGGTATAAAACAAAACAACAGCTCATGATTTTAGTAATTCCCCAGAATTCCCAGAAATTACGATTGCTCATTCCTACATCCCAAAAATTAATAATTATTGGAAATTTGAAAATATTATTTGGGATTAAAAAGTGACTAAGAGTGTCCTTGTTTTCTTGGAGTTCAAATCCTGGGAGAAGTATACAAACACACACACACACACAAAAAGGTTTTATAGAAACAATGATAAAATTCTGTCCAGGATACAGTGAAGACATAAAGAAAACATAAGCAAATTAATTCTGTAAAATCTGGAGAAGTCATCAAAACAAAGGAGATAAACTTTTAAGTTGAACACAGAAAAACCAAAAAACATGTTTAGGTAGAGAGTGTAATAAGATTGCTGACAGGCAATCTAAACAGAGGGAAGTGGGAAGTTTGATGAGAGATGGTTGAAAAGAGCACCACCCCCCCAAGGGGGGGAGGGGAACAAAACACTTTTAACTCTGGGAGAATCTTCTAATAAATGGGAAAATCTTCCAAAATCTTAAGTAGTTGATATAATCAGGGTTATACTTCAGAAAAACTCCTCTGGAAGACCCATGGAGGATGATTTCAAAGTGTGTGAGACTAGAAATTAGAACAAGACTACTCCAACAGTTAGGCATACCTCTATACAATACAATTTTAAATTGTTAAAACCCCACACATATCCAAGCACTGTTGGATGGAAATATGTAGGAGGAATTTGGAAAAAGTGACTACTAAATATAAAGAGTAAAATAACAAGTAAAATTTTTTAAAGAAGAAGAAATGATGATGTTGATTGTACATTAACTTAAGAGTATGATAAACTCAACTCTATAGCTAAGATATCTCCAAAATATTTTTTAACATAAAAGGATAATTACATCCTTTGTATCGTTAAGCTAAAGTAACTTTGGTCTGAGGCTGCCTGCATCCTGTGAGTCCTTTGTAAAGAACTAAAATCTAACTCAGCATGTAAACTAACTGAAAACCTAATTTATGAGTATACTACTGGTAACAAATAGCTGAGTCTCAATCAAGCATAGCATTTGAACTTCAGACAACCATGGGAGGCTGGTAAGAAATCTAAAAATCTGAGATGTTCCAAATTTAGCTATAAGTCAAGTATGGAGAAGAAAGATAAAAGAAGATATTCAGTCACAAATTTTGGGCCATTCCCAACAACAAAACTGCTCAACATTCCTAAGTGTATGTTGAAACCCCAAGAGGACAACCATCAAAGTGTTAGCATATTCCATTCACAACCTCAACCAAGAATCAGCAAGTACTTATCATTATAGATTTTCCTCCTATCCCAAAACTTTGCCCACTTTGGTTTGTCCCAATCCTCATATCTATAGCCAGCATAAGTTTTAGCACTTTCCCTTCCTCAAGTTTATAAAAATGCTCTAGACTCTGGTCTACCTAGTCCAGGGGCTGGTAATTGTCAGAACTTGTCCTAGAACCTAGTATTATACTATTCTTGATAGCATCTTTAATGGCTCAATAAACCCTTTTATTTCTATGATTGCCTGATCCCTAGAATTTGGATTTAACACAGTCAAATGAGCAGACAAGGTTCCAATTAGCCCAACTATTTCTGTACCTCACTTTTGTTTTCTGTCCACAAATGCTACCTGCTCATGCTGCAGTCACAAGTCTGAGTCTCTTCTGGTCCTAAGTGCTACCTAATTCACAAACTGGTCTTTGACCATACAAATTCTGTTAAATTCCATGTGTCTCAAGTTTTTCTTTCAATAGTATCCTTTTCATATACACTTAAAATTTGAGAAGAAAATCAATTTAAAAATTTTTTGAATGGTTAACATTGGTAGTTGCACATGGGTAGTTTTCATTCATGTCTTGATCTATTTATCTAATTTAATTTATAAATAAATTAACTGAGTACCTTATAATTTTTCTTCTTTGAGCCAGTGTGGCACATGCCTATAAATACCAGTTACTGGGGAGGCTGAAGCAGGAAGATCATATGTTTGAGGCCAGCCTGGGCAACTTAGTGATATCCTGCCTTAAAATTTAAATTTTTTTTAAAAGGGGGGGGATGTAGTTCAGTGGTAGAACACCCCTGGCTTCAATTCCCAGTAACCCCCACAATCTCTTCACATAATAAATCAAGTTGTTAAGAAGGGCAATTTCTTTAAAAAGAGACAGATATTTATTTACTCTATCAGTGGCTCTCTTAAGGAATCTATAAAACTTTATTCATTTTATAGAGTCTCATTACCCTTTTGATCCAGATTAACATGCAATTAAAAATATCATAGAATTGATAATATTACCTCCAATTGTCCATATGTAATTTATTGTTATTTTTATTTCAGATTATAGTTTAGGAAAGACATTTATTATAGGATCACCTATGAATAATAATCAGTCTTTCACAAGGCTAAAAGTTCTTATTTGCCTTCCCCATCATCCCAATGCTGTTGATAGTGTTATGCAGATTTTATAAACAATTAAATTTGTTCACATGCAAACAAGTTTGATTTCATTAAGAACAACAAAAGAGTTCACATTTATGTTCTTCATGATCTATCCATGCTCCTTTTAAAAGCATACTAATATATCCTATTATATATTCCAAAGCTGTTATACATAAGTGAATAGTCTTTTCAAAATTCTTTTGAAGTGCCATTGGAAGAGTTCCAGAAAAAAAAAAAATAACACTTTTGGGGAATTTTGCTGCATCCCTTTTGGTAGCCAAATGGGGGAAGGGGAACAAAGATTAAAATAAATTCATTATTCATTTTTAACATGGTAGGTTTTTCCCTTATTGTTCATTGTAATAGCTCTAGAACTAATTTTACTGTTAACACTAAATTTTTAGAGTGGTGTTATATAAATCATTTTTACAAAGAAAGCTAAAAAGATTTTCTGCTCACCACCATCAGTGCACAAAATTGAACAAGTGACAATCTTCACACACAATATGCTTCCAATGAGCATGCTCTTATGCATTAAAAAAAGGAAACAAAGCACTTCAGGATTGTATTTATAAAAGGATTTTTTTTTTTTAAAGAAAGCACAGAGCAAATTTCAGAGTACAAAACCACAAAAAGCTGTCCAATAGTCAAATTCATCACTGGATTTTTTTTAAGCAACATTTAAAGCAGGATATTCATGCTATTTACATACTAGCAATAATAAGAAAAAGCACAAAGATAGACTTAAGATAGCCGAAGAACCCACCTCATATACAATAAAGTATTTCTTATGTTTATTTCTCTAATGGACACTTGAACAAGGATACTATTATTTTGCCACTGTATGTTCTAAAAATGGTCTCATGTTTCATATGATGCTGACTGATTTAGCTTTTTCATGTGTCTTATTTAATGTAGCTAAAACTATAAATGTTATTCAGTTATCCAAGACCACTGAAGTTTAAAGAACTCCTAGGATCTTTAATAAAGATTAATAATTATTCCCATGTTCTGCCAAATGTTATATAATCCATTCTATTTTTCTCTTGTACTGTATTTTTCTCTTGTAAAATTTTTACCAACAAGCAACAAGTATGAAAATATGGGATCCAAACAGGGGAAAGAAGGAGTGAAAGAGTACTAGTGTAAAGGGGGAGATGCTGACTGATTTAGAGAAAGAAAAATATAATTTGTCTCCCTTGGATTCAGTTATCAATTCTTATTAAATATCCCAGAAAGCTCACCCAGTACTCCTAGACAGATGGAAAGAACAGTTGGGTAAGAATTCTCTAGCTCTACACACAGCTGTCATAAGAAATGGAGAGGCAACCCTGGTAAGAAGCTAACACTTGGCACTTTTCATATAGGCTGCACCATTCATTCACATATAGGCTAATCTCTATATGGTAATTTTTGTTGGTGGTGACAATGGTAGTGATTGATTGCTTTTTTTTTTCTTTTTGCTAATTTTCTGTATGTGTGCCTCTCAAATTTCTATCAATCTTTGACCTCTCTCCAATGCCAAATCATATATTTGCCTGCTTTGTCAATGATCTCCTTGTACTTTTAACTCAACATCCCTAAAAAAACAAACTAATTTTCTTCTACATCTGTTTCGGTCAGCTTTTTCACTGTGAAAAAGTGACTAAAGGACCTAATCAGAACAACTGTAGAGGAGGAAAGTTATATTTAGGGGTTCAAGGTTTCACAGGTCTTCCTTCATAGAAAGCCGCTCCATTCCTCAGGGCTCCAGGAGAAGCAGAACATGAAGATGGAAGAGTGTGGCAGAGGGAAGCAGCTCATATAGTGACCAGAAAGCAGAGAGAGGGGTCTCCATTTACCAGATACAAATATATACCCCCAAAGCCATGCCCCAATTCCTACCTTCTCCAGCCACACCCTACCACTTCAGTTACCACTCAGTTAATCCCAATTGGAGGATTAATTCACTGAGTGGATTAAGACTCTCACAACCCAGGTTCTCTGAACCTTCTTGCATTATCTCACACAATGAGCTTTTGGGGGACACCTCACATCTAAACCATAACAACATCTGAAAATGAAAGGTTCTAGCACTTGACCAATTTCCCCTGTGGTAAGCAACACCATTATCTCAATCCTTATAAATTCTACATTTCAACTGATAATTGGGTTTTCCTCTGTGTCTCCCACCATATCAAGATATTGCCAGGTTATATTAAATCTAATAGTCAAAGGTTTGTTATAAGTATATCCCATCTTTTCCAATCTCCTCTATAATCCCATCCAAAATTTTGGATTATCAAACTCTCACTTAAATTTCCACAAACACCTAATTAGTTTCCTTACCTTCAATCTCTTTGTCCCTAATTCATCATATCCACTGCCATAAAATTAATATTCTATAGCACAATTGTGATCCTTTGCCTTCAATGCTCAAAAACCTTCACAGAGTTCACGACTACTGAAAATATTTAAAACCTTTACCCTAAACATCAGAGGTTTCCTTGATCTCACCTCAATCTAACTTTCCAAAATGATCTCATAATTTCTTTCATATACTCCATGTCTGAACCACTAGACAACATATTATTAAGTGTAATGGAGCTTGCATATCTTACGACTCTTCATACTCTTTCCCCCACTAATCTTTCCTCTGCTTACTCTGTGATAAACACTGTACTAGAAAATAAGAAACAGGAATGAATAATATGAATAACAGGTCTTATACAGATTTTAAGTTTCTTGGAGTCTTGGTGTTACATAAGACCAACCTAAAAGAATTTACATTGAGCAAATTAGTAGCTGTGTGTCTTTGGGCAAGCTCTTCATCTGTGAAGCAGCTCCCTAACTTGTGAAATTAGAATTATAAGGTCTACCTTGGAGAGATGAAAGTGAACATAAATTAGATATTTTTGAAAGCTGATTTAATGTCTTCCATATAAGAAAGTCTCCATTCTTAGATACCAACATTAGCTTCCCAAAGCAGAATGTACTGAGTGAGCTCAAACCTGCCTATAAATCTGAAAACTGAAGCTCTGACAAGAACATTGAGAAGATGTGCCTGTTGCAACATCATGAGTCTGGTCTCCACCCTTTATCTTAACTCCACCAACTACCCGCAGCCTCCCAATAAATTCCTTTTGTGTTTCCTTATCCAGAATTGGTTTCTAATGTTGGTAATCAATAAACCCCTGATGTGGAGTTGAAGCCTTTTGGCCTAATTCTGTGCCTGATCTTTCCAACTGGAAAACATATATACTTTTTTTGGGGGGGGGGGGCAGTGCTGGGGATCGAACCCAGGGCCTTGTGCTTGCAAGGCAAGAACTCTACTGACTGAGCTGTCTCCCCAGTCCACGTATACACTTTTAAATGAAAATACCCTGTACTACAATGGGTCCTTGTGGCTCTATTACAGAAGTACTTAGCATACTTACAATTTTCTAAACATAGAGCACTTATAATGAACTTTTTCGTTTACCTATTCTTATCCATTGTTAGTCACATCATTTCTCATTGTTCCCTGTCACATTTCCTTGTTACACAAATTTCTTCATATTTGGGCCAGGGTTTACTATATTAAGGTTAGTTGCATTGATTTGTTTGTATATTTGCTGTCCCAAGCACTTACATAATTGGAGTGGCTCACACTTTGGTTTAAATGCTGAGTTATTTTCTTCTCCTTAGCATTTCAAAAACATTGCTCCTCATTCCAATTTCTTTTCCCAAAAATGTAGTATTTAGTTAACAGTAATTTGTTGAAAATTAATTACTAAAGGTATGGTAACAGTATTGCTCCTCTAAGACTTTTCTATGAAATTAATTACTATAAAAATCTAAATTTGTAATTAGTCTATAAATTAATAGAAGTTAGAAGTCTGAAAAAATGTGGTTATCACCTAACCTAAGGTCAACATTTTCAGGTAAGGGAATTATTTGGCCAATTTCCTTGATTTCTAGTTATACCATTTATTTATTTGGTTTTTATATATCTTCCATTACTATCAGGTGATTCAAGAAAGAAGATAGTAAGTTATTATGCTCAATAATCCTTAGACAAGAAGACATTTCCACTCAAGTCAGTAGTAACAGTAATCTCTTCATAACTTATAAAGGCCAAAGCTTACAATTATCTCAAATTTATTCCTAGATCATTCCTTCAATCTTCAATTCATCAGACTAGTGTCAAGATCAAATGAAAGCAATGTGTAAGCTAGGAAATGCTACAAGTCAAGATTTTGTTAATATTGCTATTATTTGTCCCTTCCCTTCCCATTGCACCAGCCTAGTCAAGACTGCCATCACCTTACATCAAACTGTAATACATCCATCCTACAGACAACTTTTTATACTCATCTTTAAATTCTACCAAAATTTTAAGAAACAAACAATATTAATATTGTACCTATTCTCCCAGAGAACAAGAAGATACAAAATACTTACAATGTCTTTTAAGGACAGAATAGCATTAATCAAAACCTCACAAGAACATTGCAAGAAAGAAAAACTGAAGAAAAACCTCACTCTTGAACATGAGTACAAACAAAATATCAGGAAATCCAATCTTGTCATATATATTTAAAGGATGATAAACCATGATCAAATTAGGTCAATTTCTCATAATGTAATATAATTTACTACAGTCACAACATGAAGGGGAGAAATCATGTCTCACTAGATGAAAAAAAAAAAAAGCATTCAACACCAATTTAAAATTTACAAAAAAAGATGACATTCTAGCAAGCTAGCAATAAAACAGAACTGAAAGAGTATCTAAAGCATTTAGACACCAGGAGAATGGTTATCCTCTGGGAGTCACTAGATTATGTCTTTGTATGTGATTTGTCAGTATTTAAATAAGAATTTTTGCATCTATGTTCATCAGGGATATTGGTCTGAAGTATGCTTTCCTTGGTGTGTCTTTGGTTTTGGTATCAGGGTGATACTGGCTTAACAGAGTGAGTTTGGCAGAGTTCCCTCCTTTTCTATTTCATGGAATAATTTGAGATGGATTTGGTATTAGTTCTTCTTTAAAGATCTGATAGAGCTCAGTTGAGAATCCATCCAGTCCTGGGTTTTTCCTTGTTGAAAGACTTTTATTAGAAAATTGATTTCAGTTTTCTATGCCTTTCTGGTTCAATTTGGGTAGGACACATGTCTCAGGATTTTGTCCATATCTTTAAGTTTTTCTAGTTTATTGGAGTGTAAATTTTCTAAACAGTTACTGATAATCCTTTGGATTTTAGTAGTGTATGTGGTAACATTTTCTTTTTCATTTTGGATTTTGATAATTTTGAGTTTTTTCTCCCTTTCTTTTAATTAGTTTGGGTAAGGGTGTATCCATTTTGTTTATCCTTTCAAAACAACTCTTTCATTCATCTTTTGTATTTTTTTATCTCAATTTCACTGATTTCAGCTCTGATTTTAATTTTTCCTGTCTTCTACTGATTTTTGTATTGGTTTGTTCTTTTTCTAAGGTCTTAAGATGTAATGTTTGGTTATTTATGTGGTATCATTCTATTCTTTTAATGTATGAGCTCAGTGATATCAACTTCCCTCTTAGAACTGCCTTCATACTGTCCCAGAGATTTTGATAGATCACTGCTCTCATTTGCCTCTAAGTATCTTTTTATTTCCTAATTTCTTCTGCTATCCATTGATCATTCAAGAGTTTATTATTTAACCTTTAGGTATTAAGAGTGGTTTCTACTTTTCATCTTTCATTGATTTCTAATTTCATTCCAATAATCAGATATAATGCAAGGTACTATCTTTTTTTTTTGTATTTGCTAAGATTTGCTCTGTGACCTAAAATATGATCTATTTTAGAAAATGTTCCATGTGTTCCTGAGAAGGAAGTGAATTCAGTCATTGATGGATGAAATATTCCAAAGTTGTCTGTTAGGCACAAATTATTAATTGTATTTTTTAGTTTTATAGAACTTTTCTTAGTTTTTGTTTTTTTGATGATCTAGTCAATGATAAGAGCGGTATGTTAAAGTCTCACAGTATTATTGAATTGTGTTCTATTTTTTTCTTAATATTGAGAAGGGTTTGATTGATGTACATGGATATTCCATTATTTGGGGTATAAATATTTACAATCATTATCTCTTGTATGATTCCCCTAGGCAATATGAAACAACCTCCTTTATCTATTCTGATTAATTTTGGCTTGGTGTCCACTTTTTCTGAGAATGGTAACCTCTGCTTATTTATGAGATCCATGTAATGGTGTTTTTCCCGTCCTTTGGCCTTCAGTCTGTAGATGTCTTTGCCTGTGAGGTGAGTCTCTTGCAGACATCATATTGTTAGGTCTTATTTTTTTAATCCAGTCTGCCAAACAATATCTTCTAAAAATTTTTTAATATGTATATTTTTAGTTATAGATGGACATAATACCATTATTTATTTTTCTGTGGTACTGAGGATCAATCCCAGTACCTCACATGTGCTAGGCAAGCACTATACTACTAAGCCACAACCCCAGCCCCACAATATCTTTTGATTAAAGAGTTTAGACCACTTATATTTAATGTTATCATTGAGAGATGATTTTTATTTCTTGCCATTTCTAGTGTTTAAATTGGATTTCATTCTCCTTTCATTGACTATTCTCATGTAATGCCTCCCTATGTTGGTTTTCATTTTTATTTTTCATTTCTTCTTCATGAAATATTTTATTATGTTCTGTAGTGAAAACTTTCTATTTACAAATCCTTACCATGGAAAGTTTTTATTTCATCTTCAGTTTTGAAGCTTAATTTTGATGGGTATAGTATTCTTGGTTGGCATCCATTATCTTTCAGAGCTTGGTATACATTATTCCAAGACCTCGTAGCTTTGAAGGTCTGGGTTAAGATATCAGCTGAGTTCCAGACTGTGTTTCCATCTAAATGTTACCTGTCATTTTTCTCTAGCAGTCTTTAAAATTCTGTCCTTATTCTGTATGCAAGGCATTTTGATAATAATGTGCTTGCAGCAGATCTGTTGTAATTTTATATATTTGACATTCTAAATGCCTCCTGTATTTGAATTTTAATTTCATTCTTAAGATTTGGAAAATTCTGACATTTTTCAATTATTTCATTGAAAAAAATGTGCATTCCTTTAGTCTATATTTCAGCACCTTCATCTATCCCAATTAAGCTTAAATTTAGCCTTTTAATATTACGCCAGATTTCTTGAATATTCTGTTCATGCTGTCTTAACATCATTTCTTTATAATCAACTTTATTTTCAAGATTATGTACTATGTATATGAGGCCAGAAAATTTGACCTCAAAGTTTTCTAATCTATTGATAATGCTCTCCATTGAATTTTTAATTTGATTTATTGATTCCTTCATTTTGAGGATTTCTGTTTGATTCTTTTTCAGAAACTCTCTTTATTGAAGTGATCTTTCACATCTTGTATTTTCTCTGATTTCACTCTTTACATCATCTTTTAGTTCACAGAAGAGTTTAACTTTGAATTTCCTAAATTCCTTCTCTGACATTTCCTCCACTGTGGTGTCAATGAAGTCTGTTGTTGAAGCACTATGGGTGGTTTGGGATGGTTTATTTCCTTGCTTCTTAATACTGCTTATATACCTATCCATCTATCAGTATAGTTCTGACTACTACTTTTAAGTTAAGGATTACTATGTGAATTTCTTTTTCTTAAGAGCCCTGGGTTGGTGCATAGCTAGATAATAATACTTTAATTCAATTCGTGACCTCTGCTGATCCCAATATCAGCTCCTCTTTAAGAGATACCACTGAGTCCTATTTACTCTAATCACTTCTGAGCCAAATTTCATACTATTCAAACTTGTCAGAACAAAATCTTGTTGCAATTGTTCTCTGCAGTTCCTCAAATTCAGGTATAATTCTATAATAAAGTTCTGGGACAAGTTAAAAAAATAGTTAATTTAGTAAACATACTATAAACAAGTGAGTGCTAAAAGGAGGGAGGAAGACAATTTGGGCAAATGGGGGAGAGAAAAAGGACAGAAAGAGCGAGGGGGGAAGGGACAGGGAGAGAGGGAGAGGAAAACTATAAATGGTAATTTATACCAAGGTAGAAAGGAAAAATAGATGAATGGGTGTTACTTGAAGTAGTAGTGGATAGTGCAAGAGGATGAGTAGGGGGATAAGAGAAGCAGGTATAAACTAGAGATAGGAAAACACAGGAAGATTGATTCCAATTAATGTTTTAAACCATTAAATGAAGTACATTCAAATGGGTTAGAGGTACAAAGTTGGCTATGGGGTTAACAATTATTATTCAAGTTAAGGAGTTATTTATGTGATCAAAGTTGATCTCAGAGTTTTTTTTATAGTCTCAGAGGGTGCAATGTTGAAAGTTGGCTGATTCTAATGTTGCAGAAGTTCAGGATGCAGAATCTGAAGTGCCTGTGTTTGCTGTGGGTCACCGGTGGACCTATTCCTCTCTGCTAGATGGTAGTGAAGTTCCTGGTAGCTGTCTCTGTGTGTAGGAACACTGCTTGTGGTTTTCCAATGTGTTCTGTGGTGCAGTATTCCCCCTGCTGCCTTCACTCTCTGAGGTGCTGTAGGGAAGGGTCTCTAGCTTCCACTGTCCCAGGTTGTGAATGGTGGGCATTGATTCCCTGCTTATTAAGTCTAGTGCAAGTTCCCACAAGTATCCAAACAATGCCCTGTTGCTTGCCAGTTGCAATCATGGTGTACCTTTGGCTAAGCAGCCTCTGGCAATTTCCCACTGTGTCTGAATGTGTCTGGATATTCAGACAGTTTCCCTCTGGTATGGCGTGCTGTGATCCTGGGGACTATTCCAAGGATTCCTCTCCCCAGTGCCAGTGTTCAGGGCCTGTTTAGTCAACTTTGTTCAGAGCCAAAGCTGCTTCATTGTAGCCTCCGAGTGGAGGAAGCCTACACAGAGCTTTTGGCCCTTGCCTGAGTCACAGACACTGAGAGAGTTAGACATGTATTTCTCCTGTCTGGTCTAGGTACCTTCCAGTCTGCTCCTCTCCCCTTGTTAGTGGGACTTACAGTTAGTAGTGGTCCTTCTTCTTTCTGATGGATTCTTAAGAGGGCCCAATGTGGGGGGCTTCTGTCTGGTTCAATTTGCAGCTGACTGAACTTGGGAAGACACTATGCTATTAAGAGAGTGACTGGTCAGCTGTGGGCTCCAGAAGATGGCTGTGCCCTGCCCCCCTTAGCTTTCTTGTCATGATTTGGTTTTAAGCAGCTTGTACTGTTTCAAGGAGCCTTCTGCATTTTAAATTTTGGCTATCTTTCCTACAGTTTTCCAACAGTTTTTAATGGGTGAGCTTAAAAGACTATCTGCACCCCTCTCTTTCTCTCTCTGTTGCCCCTTCCCCGCTCGTCCATAGGTTTGGGTTAGGGTACTCTGAGTTTTGTTTTCTACTCTGGTAACCTATTTTCCAGTCTCTCCAGGTCTCAGAATACGCAGTATCAAGTCTTAGAGAATTTATTTTGTTACCAACCTCTCAAATCTGCTTTTATTCTGCTTTTACATGGGAGAGATGGCTCCTTTCCATGTTGTGAGGAGATCAGGACTTGATGCCTAGCTCACTTCTGCCACCTTCCTCTCCAGCTTATTTTTTTGATATGTATTCTTAACATCATATAAAAACAAATTCCTAACAATAATTGACCTATTAAAAAACAAGTAACTTCTTAAAAGTTAACGTGAAAAGTTTCATGACCTTGAGGTAAGCAAAAATTTCTTAACTGGGTTCAAAAAAGCATAAACCATGGAGGAAAAGGTTAATAACTTGAACTAGTTAAAATTAACAACCACTATAAATACAACATTGAGAAAATAAAAAGGTAAAACAGAGATGGAAAAAATATGCATGCTAGAATGGACAAAACTAAAATGACTGTCAATACCAAATATTTTGGATAGGGACCACTCAGCTCTTTATAGAAAACTTTTTTACAACATCTCTGGGGAAAAAGCTAAACAAACACATAAACAAACTATAACTTAGCAGTATCATTCCTAGGTATATTTCCAATAAAAATGTGTGTGTGTGTGTTTACACACACTACCAATAAGAAGCATATGGGATGTTCCTCCCTGTTGGTAATGTTCTATTTATTATTCCAGGTGGCACTTACATGGGCCTTTTGCTCTGTAATAATTCATAAAGTTATGAACTTAAAATGAGTGCCCTTTTCTGTATATATTTTATTTTTTATACTGTTTTAGTTGTTGATGGACCTTTAATTTATTTATTTATATGTGGTGCTGAGAATTGAACCCAGTGCCTTACACATGCTAGGCAAGTGCTCTACCATTGAGCTATAGCCCCAGCCCTACATATTTTAATTTTTTAAAAAAGCAGGGAGAATAGAAAATTAGGGAGGATATAAAATCACTAATGTGAAACAAAATCAGAAATGTCCATTCAGGAACCTAAAAAACATTTCTCATTGGCACAAACTACCCAGTGATAAAGTAAGGAATTGATATTTAGGCAAAAACAAAAACTTGATGTTTTAGTTAATCTGTATAGCCTTAGTAAAGTTAAATATGGAATTTCATTAAGCATTCTGAAAAACTGAAAAAAAATTTAGAAGACTCATATCTTATATTGTTTTTGCAAACCCCTTAGCATTCACAAACAGATTAGGAATGAGTTCCAATGAATGAAAATAAAGTCAAATCATCAGTCAAAAACTATCACTAAAATTTCCTCTTCTATCTATAAACTGTTAGATTATCTCTGATAGGAAAATTATAGGATCCTAAGTGAACTTTTTAAAATAAAATCATAAGATCTCGTTCTCGATTCTTACCAACCCAGGCATATTATAAGATGAAGCTTCTTTCCTATAATCTCCAAATCTATGTTCTTTTCTAGTGTGTGTTCAAATATTAGTTTAATCACATACAAATGTTTTGACCTTGGGTAAATTTCTTAATCTGTGCTTCAATTCCTCATCTGGGAAATGGGGATGATATAAATAGTACCTACTCATAGGGCTATTACCAGAATTAAATACAATAATCCATGAAAGTCACTTAACACTGTACCTAATTTAGAGAAGTCATTACTATTACTACTATCATCTTTGCCAACCTATTTGTTTCCAAAAATGAAACACTAAAATGATGGTTAGAAGTCTGTGAGCATCTCTCTAAAATGTGCATGTTAACACACAATAAGGGGCAGGGATGATTAGACAAAGGAGAAAGGACGGGGATGGGAATAGAAAAGACAGTAGAATGAATCAAACATAACTTTCCTATGTTCATATTTAAATACACAACATGAAACTCCACATCATGTACAACTAAGAATGGGACCCTAAGTAGAATAAGTTATATTCCATGTATGTATATGTCAAACTACTCTCATGTATATTTGAAAAGAACAAATAAATTAAAAAAAAAAAAAAAAGAAGTTTGTGAGCATGCGGGGGATTACTGATACGAGGACTTCACTTTTGAGTAATTCATTGGGAAGTTTCCTTACATTGTGCAACTTAACTCAATGCTTTCAGGAATGAATATGTTAATCTACTTGGAAAGTACCTGCCTAGCTGCGAAAGTTATACAAAAGAATGGGAGAGGTGGGTAACTGTTCAATACCTAAATTTTCTATCCATCCCCTTCTTTTCTGCCTCAAGATTCATGGCCTAACTTCTTCTCTCTCTAGTACCTAAAAGCTCCTCAACTCTATAAAGATAGCCATTATTTTCTTCTGAGTCTTCTCCATTCAGACATACATATCTCCTTAAACTATCTACAGACCATTTTTAAATTAATTCATTCATTCTTAAAATATCTATTGAATGCCTTTACTGTAGTGGTTAATTTTATTTGTCAGCTTGGCTGGGACATAGTACCCAGACATCTGGTCACTCTAGATGCTACTGTGATTGCATTTAAAATTAAGTCAATATTTAAATCAGCAGATGTTACAATAAAGCAGATTACCCTCCATAATGTAAATGGACCTCATCTGGTCGGTTGAAGGTCTTACTAGACTGACCTCCCCAAAAGAAGAAAGAATTCTGCCAGCAGACTAGCTATGGACTTGAACTACATACAGCTCTTGGTCCTGAGTCCCTAGCCTGGCAGTATATCCTACAAATTTTGAACCTGCCAAGGTCCTATAGTCAAATGAGTCAAATTCTTAAAATAAATCTCTGTGTATCAACACAGAGATACACATCCTGTTGGTTCTATATCCCTGAAGAAACTTGAGTAACTACAACTAGGACAAAGTACCTACCTTTGTGAATCTCCTAACCTAAATTCAATTAATTATGTTCATAGAACTCTTTTAAAAAAAAAAAAAAAAACTGTTCCCAAACCACGTATACAATTCCAAAGGCAATCTGACCAGAATATAGAAGAGATTTTGTTCACCTAATTCTAGCTACTTTAATAACTTTAATGCAACCAAAGAGCAAACTAATCTATATCACTATTTATATTGAGCTTGCCATGATAAAACCTCCAAACTTTCCAAGAAATTACCAAGCTACATATCACCAATTCTGTATATGCATAATTGCTTTGGGGCATATGCACAATATATGTACTATTTGTTCCTGCTACATATTGTCCTTCAAAATTTAGTTTCTTATTGAATGCTGTCAAGATCTTTTAGAATCCTTATTCACTCATTCAATATATTTTAATACTCTGAGCTTCATATTAATGAAATATTAGTCTTTATCAAACCAAAAAAGGCATAACAGATAAACAGAAATCTCTAACATCTCAAGTTTAAACAAAACCTTAACTCAAATAGTTGTGACATAAATATACTTCCATTAAAGTTCTCAGCAAGTGTATGACAGCAAGGAAGGCAGGATACATACTGCTCCAGAGAGTCCATCAAGTGCTTGTTCTAAACTTACAAGTTTTATAACAGAACAAATTTCTTATTCCTCAAAACAGACTAATTGCCTTCTCAGTAAAATGGGAAAAATAAAACTTATGCCAGAGGATTGGCATGAGGATTAAAATACAAATAAAGCACTTGACACAATGTCTAGTACATAGAAGTATTTAATGTGCATCTACTTTGAAGTAATGTATTAAGAACTCAGATTCATTCCTGCTTCATCATTCTCCTGAGTCAGTCTATAGCTAAAACAGGTGGCTTCTACTGGGCATTGGGGTAGGACTAAGCACAACATGAGAGGGAAAGAGGAATAGAGATAAGGGGAGAAGGAGAGAGGGAGAAAGGGAGAAAAGGATGAATGACTTGAAGTTACTGTGTGAAGATGCTATATAAATTATATTTCAAGCATGTATGAATGTCAAAATGAACTCCCCTATTATATATAACTATAATGCATTAATAAAAACATTTTTAAAAGATTACTGTTAAAAGTTGAAAATTCTTTTGAAGATATCAAATACTTTAGAAAGAACTTTGATTCAGTCTTGCGGCAAACTCCAATTTCTACTCAAAAAGGAATATATGTAGTGATGTTCAGGATTTGGTTAAACATCTAAATTGCATTTCAAAATGCTGAATTTGGCAAAATCTAAAATAAAATTTGCCAAGTCCTTAACGTTTTTACTTGCATGTATTCAAGGGAAAGCCAGCTTGTAGATCTGAATCATTTAGATTTGAAACTCATTAAAATGTATAAAGTACTTTATCCAGGCACAAAAACTCTGCCCCAAATCATTTACAGTTTAACACAGGAAAAAAAAAAAAAAAAAAGAATTACGTAAACCACAGCTCTGTACACGAAGTTGCTGAGACTCAGAAGAAGAGATTAACTCAGGCCTCATGAAAGAAAGAAATTTTGAAGAGGTAATTAAAGGAGTGAAATAGCACTGAATATACAGGAAATGGAAAACCATTCGCAGTATGCAGATGGAAGTGATATTACATAATAGCTAACAAGGACAATAAGCAAAATCTGTGACTGGATTTTTTACTTAAAGATATTTTTCTAAAATATCTGAAAGAACAACTGAATTTTCAGGGGCATCCATAATCATTAGGATATATTCATTCAATAAATGTTTATCGCATGTCTCCAAATGAAAAGTTCTCTAATAAGCACTGAGAAACAATGCTAAATAAGACAGATGTGTCCTTCCCCTCTGGAAGTTTAGCGTCTCTGGGGAAGATAGATTTTTTTTTAAAGTGAAGACTCAAAATAATTATAAATTCCAATAAGATCTGGGAAGGATTAAGACATAGGAAGTGATCTTATTATCCTGGATTTTAACTAAAATGTTAGGGTCATTAATAGAAAAGAATCAAGAGAATTTTAAATTCTTAGGGACCTCGAAGTTCATCACATACAGTTTTTCCAAGAGGAAATCTATGACACTGATAAGTAAAAGGGCTTTGATCAAGGTGAGGGGTAAAGACAGAGGCAAAGCCAACCCTTTATTCAGATTTTCCTAATTCTGTATTCAATATTCATTCCCACCTTTAATTATCTCTTCAAAATTCTTTCTTTCATGAGGCCTCAGTTAATTTCTTCTGAGTGTCAGCAACTAAGTGTACAAAGCTGTGGATTATGTGGGGTCTTTTTTTTTTCTGAGTTTAAAGGTAAATAATTTGAGGTAGAGTTTTTGTGCTCTTTTACTGAATGTTATGGTTTAGACATGAGTTGTCCCCCAAAACTCAAGTGACAGACAATGCAAGAAAGTCTAGAGGTGTTAATTAGAAAAAGGTACACTCCCATGTTTGTACAAATATGTCAAAATATACTCTACTGTCATGTATAACTAAAAAGAACAAATAAAAAATTTTTTAAAAAAAGTTTAGAGGTGAAATGATAGGGCTATGAGAGCCTTAACCTAATCCGTGTATTAATCCAATTAAATGGATTTACTGGATGATAACAATAGGCAGGCAGGATGTGGCTGGAGGAGGTAGATCACTGGGGGTGGGGCTTTGGGGTACACATTTTGTCCCTGGTTAGAGGAGCTCGCTCCCTCTCTCTGCTTGCTGGTTGCCATATCCTGAGCTGCTTTCCTCCATCATGCCGTTCTGCAATGTATTAGGTCCAGAGCAATGGAGTCAGCAGTCTACAGACTGAGACCCCTAAAACCTTGAGCACCAAATAAACTTCTCCTCTAAAACTATTCTTGTCAGGTCTTTTGGTCACAGCAGGGGAAAAAAACACTGACTTTAACACTATAATGAAGTACAGTGCTAAATGCTGCAAAGGAGGCAAAAATTTAAAATACCACTACCCAACTAAGTCACCAAAAGATAAACCATGCAGTAGAAGATTGCACAATAGTTTGTAGCACCACAAAGGGAGACCCAAATTCTGCTTAGGAAGATCACAGATGGGTTCATTTCAGCTAAATCATATAAAACGAGTAGAATTTTCTTAGAAATACAAAAGGAAGAAGAGCATATCAGAAAGAGGAAAAGGGAAAGAAAGAACACTGTGTATTCAAGAAAATATCTGGGCTGGGGTTCTGGCTCAGTGGTAGAGTGCTTGCCCAGCATGTGTGAGGCACTGGGTTCAATCCTCAGCACCATATATAAATAAATAAATAACATAAAGGTTCATCAATAACAATAAAAATTTTTTTTAAAAATCCTATGTACATGTATGATTACACAAATGATATGAATCTACATCATGTACAACCACAGAAATGAAATGATGTACCCCCATTCGTGTACAATAAATCAAAATGCAGTCTGTAAAAAATTAAAAGATAAATTTTTAAAAAAATCAAAGTACAAAAAGTATGAATTTTCTCTATTTCTGAGCTTTCTTTTCCTTATTTTTTTTTCAAAGTAAAACAGGTACATATTCAAAATACTGTGAAAAACTCAAAACTCAGCAGTCCAATGACAACCAGTCAGCAGGTCACCTTACCATCAAATCAAGGCTTTCTCATTCCCTTATGTAACCATGCTAACTTAACTCAATTAGCTGCTGCTTCCAGCATTTCACTCCAAGCTTCAGAATCATGTGTATATATTGATATATTGGTATCTTACATGGTATGAGGATTTCTGCTTTATAATCACTTCATCTCCCCCACCCCAGTCTCCCAATATGTCTGAAACACAGTTTAGGGGTATATCCGTAATTACTGTTATAAGACTAAGTAAATACTGCTTATTGATTGCAGTATCATGGTTTGAATATGAATTGTACAGCAATATTCAGAGGCAAAATAATTAAGATTATGAGAGTTGTAACCTGATAGGTCTACCTTAGTTTGGACTAACTGGGTGGTAACTGCAGGCAGTGGGGCTATGGCTGGAGAAGGTGGGTCACTGGGGCTCTCTCTCTCTCTTTCTCTGCTTTTGGGCCAAACATAAGCAAAGAAGCACTCCTCCATGGTACCCTACTGCCCTGATGTTCTGCCTCACTTTGGGCCCAGAGCAATGAAGTTGGCAGATTATGGATTGAACCTCTGGAACCATGAGCCAAAACTAAAGTTTTCCTCCTCTGAGTTGTTTTTGTCAGGCATTTTGGTCACAGCAATGAAAATCTTAGTATTACAGGGAGTGTATCTATAATTGTTAGGACTAAATAAATGATGCTTCCTGATTAAAGTATTATATACAATGATATTACCTTTCCGTAATATCTTTTCTTTCTTCTAATGTTGACTTTCTTGTACTTTATTCATTTTTCAACCTCTGGTTAAATCTTCCCCCACAATCCAACATCTCAAAAGACACTTTAAAATACACTTTTTCTTAAAATCAGACCTATCAGATCATTTATTTTTTTCCCCTTAGGCTATGCTCCCTAGAAATATCTGCTTCTTCTTTAATCTTCCCTGGTCCTTTGAGTTACTCCGGGAATTCCTTTTCCCTTCATCAGTATTAGAGCCCAGATCCTGTCTTCCTGTTTCTTGTTTTATATCTTTGCTTTGGTAGATACACCACCTTGTACTAGCTTCCTGTGAAAAGTACATGAGAGGTAAGTATTTTAAATTTTTGCCTATCTCTGTCAGTCACACTTGACGAATATTTTGACAATGTAAAAAATTCATGGTTGAAAATTACTTTCCTTCAGATTATTTAATCATTGTTCTATCATTTTCTAGTTCCTAACACTACTTTGATGAAATGTGATTGCACTTTTACTCCCAGACTTTATACGTGATTTATTATTTTTTTTGTCCTCTGGAAGTATGAGTTAGAATTATGTTTAATTTTAGGCAAAAGAAAATCCAACTTGTAGTTGCTTAGCCACCCCCTGTATAAGAAGAAATCCAGAGATGGGTAGTTGCTGACACTGATTTTGCAATTCAGCATATCAGAGTTCAGACTTCTCATGTTACAAAATGACTACTGTAACTGTAGACAAATACTCTACACAAGAAATGTTAAGTTTTCTCAGTAGTTCTTCAGTAGACTTCACTTAATATTTTATAAACCAGCACTGTTACAAATCTACCCCTATCTAGTTATAAGGAAAGTTAAAAAAAATAAGTTTTTACCTGTCTAGGCTCTAAAATAAAGAAAAGGCAGGGTAAAAGGAGCTTAGGATAGATTAAAAGAGCCAAATTAGAGTATGAAGTTATATTACAATATACCTTGTTATTCCTTGATGTTTCATTGTAATATAATGAAATTGTAATATGTAAGGGATCTTGATAATCCCTTGTCCCGGGTACTCTGAATCCTTCAAAATTTTAAATACATATTTACAGTCCTGGCATTTTTTTCTTTTTTAATTTACTGGATAATTTCCTTGATTTTATTTTCTCTACTAAGTACTTTCCCTCTTGAGAGCTCTTTTAAGGCTCTTTTAAGGTTGGACTTCTAATATGGATAATCTATCTTTTTTTATTTTTTCCACTGTTGAGGCTATAATCAGGACTTCACCCATGCTAAGTAAGCACTCTACTATTGGGTTACACACCCAACTCCTGATCATCCATTTTAATTCCTCCTATTTTCAATCTCCTTTAGCTCTATTTTCTGGGGGATTCACTCATTTGCATTTAGCCCTCTGTTTTAGTCAGCTTTTCTGTCACTGTGACCAAAAAATTTGAGAACTTAGAGGAAGAAAAGCTTATTTTGGCTCATGGTTTCTGAGGTTCAGCTCCTGGTTCCATAGCTCTAGGACTGAGGTGGGGCAGAACATCAAGGCAGAAGGGAATGGCAGCAGAAAGTAGCTCAGGGCAAGGCCATAAGGAAGCAGAGAGAGAGAGAACTCCACTCACCAGAAACAAAATATAAGACCTGTAAGCATACTCCCAGTGATCTACTTCCTCCAGCCACACCCTATCTGCCTACAGTTACCACCCAGTCAATCATATTAGTGACTTAATCCACTGATCAGGTTATACCTCTCATAATATAATCATTTTACCTCATTCTTGCATTTCTTGAGGACACCTCATGTCTAAAGAACAATATCATCCCATTGAATATTTTCTTAGGGTGCTTTCTTCTTCCTTTTTCATAGCAATACATTCTCATTTTATGAATATAAAACCAATCTCTCTTTCTGAGGGCATTGCTTATATTCTCTTAAAGTTCTATTTTTTCCTGACAGTCTCTCTTCTGAGCTACATTTTTTTTTTTAAGATTTCTTTGTTTGGCTTTAGTCTCTCTCTTCCTGTTGGAGGCTTTTCTTAACTGACTGGTGGTAACTAGTTCTGTGTTCATAGGTAAGAATAAAGTACTAAAAAAAAGGTGACTGGAAGATTTGTGCATACAGGCAAAGCTTAATGAGTAGTAAACTTCACTGTAGGACAATCGTGAAGTCAGTCAGTTTTTTCATCAGGGAAAGCCCATGTGTTATATGTGTAGAGATTTTCTCTAGATTATGTAATATCCCCAGAGAAGGATCCTCCAACTTCCTATCTGAGGAATTGTGAAGACATAAAGATGGTTGGAAGACTGGTTAATGTCATAGAGCTACACATCAGAAGAAAACTAGAAGTCTCACTAAATGGAGACTCATTCCCACACTACCCTTTGCAGTCTCTTAGGTTCAGTTCTTCAAATGATGCCTTCATACAATGCAGAGATAGAGAAGTGGCAGTTGTTAGTGCCAGGAAAGGAATGAGAACCAGGAAATATAATTAATTTCAAACAACCCTCTGTTTGCATCTCATCCACCTCACTTCTCCCCAACAACCTCACCCCATCTTCTTAAAATAACCTGTCCCTCAGATTCCTAAGCCTTTCTCAGATTCTACTGGATGAATCAGTTTGCTTATGATTGCTGGTTCCCTCTGCAGACAGTTAGATTTTACATTCTCACTGCTGAGTTATCCACAATATTTTCATCTGCTTTCCAACTTCCTATACTATACATTAAGGTTAGAGATATCTTCTAGTTTTACTTAAAATGGAATATGTATATCTGCTGGTTTTTGTTGTTTTTGAGTGATTTCTAGTAGGTGACAGAAGTACTCTTTTTGCCATTTTAAGTCAAGTCTCTAATTATGAATATAAAACCTAAAAAATTCATAGGTTATGAACAAAGTATGTTTTCTAGCAAAAATCCACCCACTAATAATATAAGTGCTCATACACCAACAGTTTAGAATAGCTATTACATTGCTTATCATCCACATTCTGGTAAAATGTGTATTATATAAGGACCTGAGCTCTGAGGTGAAGCTGCCTAGGTATAAATTCTATCACTGCCACCTTACTAGCCATGTAACCTTAGACAAATTCTTTTTATATCAATCTCTTAATCAGAAAAATGTAGAGGGATAGTAAGGATGAAGTGAATAAAGTACCTGCATATAAATAACCAATAAATACTAACTACTAACTCCAAAAGATTCAGTTGTCCAAAGTAGTTAGAATGACAGGTACTACTATACTTGATTTATATGTATTAATTATTGAATCTTGAAAACAACATTATAAGGGAGGTACTATTATCATGGCAATTTTATAAAAGATAAAACTGATGCAAGAATAGGTTACCTAACTTGCCCAGCTCATAGAGACAAAAGTAAATAAATGGAATTCAATTCCAAGGATTCCATAGTCTCTGATCTTAATCCTTTATACCATACAACTCAAAATAATATCATTCAAATCTGAGGTTCCACAGTTCTCTTTGGCTCTCTTATACAATGCTATTTAAGCTATATTTAGTGTCATGGAAAAATTAAAGAAACATTCCAAAATGACACTGCAAATTTTGGATCAAAATTGTTTCCCAATTAACTGCCTCTTGCATAGAGGCAATATTACAGAATGATTGTATACATGCGATATTCATTTCCATAATAGGTAAAGAATGCAATACATAAAAAATCATGCAGTTTTTAAGCCTACTGCTCATAAATCATTTACTATGATTATATTCTTTATCAAATGGACATGTTTTATAAGTTTGTCTTGTTTGTGTGAACTGAAAGATTTGTAAAAATGAAAACTTACCCTCCTTTCTCAAAAGTCCCATCAAGACTGAAATTCTTAATTAATGATGCAGTTGGTCATGGTCAAAGTTAAAAGGCACAAATTTGTGATTCGGTGATTGTTTTTCTTTCTAAAACTATTAACTTTGCCAGACATAGTGGCGCATGCCTGCAATCCCTGTAGTATAGGAAGCTGAGGTAGGAGGATCACGAGTGGAAGGCCAACCTCAGCAATTTAGTGAGGCCCCATCTCAAAATAAAATATTTTTTAAAAAGGGCTGGGGATATGGCTCAGTGGTGAAGGGCCCCTGGTTTAAAACCCTGTTACCAAAACAAACAAACAACAAAATTAACCCAAATTTAACAATATATACCCTTTAGTTGCTACTTATGGGGAAAAGAAAAGAAAGGAAGGACAAATGGAAAGAAGGAAGGAAGGAAAGAAAAAGAGAAGAAAGAAAGAGTTCAAAAGAGTAAATAGTAGCAAGTGGACTGGAATTCAAAATACCAGCAGTAAGATTTCATTTTTCCTCCAGCCTCCCCTAGTCTGTACTAAAGATACACCAAAACCAGGAGTAGATACCAGACTGCAAAGAAAGAAAGTTTCAAAGTCCTCTTGTACTGACTGGCTGAAAGGGTAAACAGTAACATAAAGAGAAGTTCAGAATTATTAGTCATTAGAAAAATGCAAACGAAAATCCCACAAGGAATTATGATTACAATTCTAATTGCCTATTATTCCAAGTGCTGCCAATGATGCAGAGCAACTGAATTCTCAAACACTCGGTAGTAGAAAAGCAAATAGTACAGACACTTGGAAAAACAGTTTAACAATTTCTAATAATTAACTTAAATATTCACATAACACAGAACCCAGAAGTTACACTTGGGTAGTAACCTAAGGAATTTTGTTTTTTACAAACACTAAACCCACCTATGAATATGTGGAGTAGCTTTATTCATAAATACCAAAAACAACAACAAAAACTCCTTAAACCAGCAAATGGGTGAACAAATTATGGTACCTATATACAAAAGAATACAATTCTCCAATAAAAGTGAGTAAGCTATTGATACACACATCATGGATGAACCTCAAATGCCTACATAAAGTCAAAGATGTCAGACAAAACATAATTAAATATACAAAAATTTGGGGGGGAAATAGAAATATAGTGTTATGGTCTAGGTATTAGGTGTTCCCCAAACATTCATGCATTGAACAATGCAAGGAAATTTAGAAGTGAAATAACTGGGTTATGAGTCTTAATCTAATCCACAGATAGGGATTAACTGGGTATAGGCAGGTAGGGTATGGCTGAAGGAGGGGGGTCGTTGAGGGGCATGCTCATAAACTAACTCTTCTCTCTCTCTCTTTCTCTCTCTCTCTCTCTGGCTTGCTCTCTTTCTCCTGCTGTAATGTCCTGAACCCTTTCCTTCACACTTTTCTGTCACGATGTTCTACTTTACCTTTAGCCCCAAAGATGGAGCCAGCCTTCTGTGGACTGATATTTCTGAAACCATGAGCCCCAGAATAAACTTTTCCTCCTCTAATTGTTGTTGTCAGGTTTTGGTTGCAGTACAAAAACCAAACCAAACAAAACAAAACACTGACATAATATTACATAGAGACAGAGAAAGGTTTAGTAAGGTCACCAGGCGTTAGGGTTGGGGGAGAGGTTGACTACAAAAGAGCAAAATGTGGGCATTTTGGGTAGGTGATAAAACTTCAGTATCTTGGTTGTAGTAGTAGTTACATGATCTTGCATTTGTCCACATTCATTAAACTGTATACCACAAACACTAAGTTTTGTTATATGTTAATTTTTATTAAAATTTTAAAGTAAATGTACCTATTTAAAAAATCAAAGATGGCAAAAACTTAGCATCCCATCTTCCCTCTGCTGTTAAATCATTTAATATCACTGAGTTTCAGTTTCTCAGTTTTAATATGCCAGTACATTATTTGTATGTCACAGGTCTTTTCATTTTTCAGTGCTGGGAATCAAACCCAGGTCATTATGAACAGTAGGCAAGGAATCTACCAATGAACTACATTCCCAGCACAGGTTTTTGTCAACTCATCAAGTTCCACCAGTTGTGGGGCATGTATAAACACTTAAACTGATCCACAAATGTGCCACTTATGGGACTTTTAAAATACGTATTATGCATCTAAAGTTCTATTACTTTGAGAAAAGTAATATGTAAATAATCACAGCTTTTGAAAATATATATGTGAAAATGTTCTTAAAAAGGATAGATTACAATTTCCCACCTATTTTAATGTACCTGTGTCGACTTCATTAAACTATCTACAAAATTGACAACTTCGGAAATAATAGGTTAAGTTAGTTTTTCCAAGATCCTGCATTTCATATTCTAGTCCTTCTTTCTCAAATGTTTCTTCCCTCCCCCTCTTCCCTACTTTGTTTGGCTAACTGTTGTTTCTTTTAGTTATCAATTTAAATATTATTTCCTTATAAAAGCTCTTCCTAACTCACATTTTAAAATCAGGGCTCCAGCTATGCCTTTATTAATAGCACAGCATACTTTTATTTAATAATGCTTCTTATATCTACATTTAAATAATTGTACTGAACTTAATAATTGTATCTCTTTCACAAAATTGTAAGCTCTGTGAGGGAAGGGACTGGGTTTTTTTTTGTTTCTCATTTTGTTTTGTTTTTAATCACAATCCTAGCAATCATAGAGTTCTGCAACACTGGTGAGAATGCTGTAAATACTTTTAAACAGAAGTGCAGACAATGGGAGAAAATTTTTGCCACCTGCACCTCAGATAGAACATTAATCTCCAGGATATACAAAACTCAAAAAATTAACACCAAAAATCAATCAATAAATAAATGAGTAAAGGAACTGAACAGGTACTTCACAGAAGAAATACAAATTGTCAACAAATATATGAAAAAATGTTCAACATCTCTAGCAATTAGAGAAATGAAAATTAAAACTACACTGAGATTTCATCTGACTTCAGTCAGAATGGCAACAATCAATATAAATAAAACATGTTGGTGAGGATGTGGGGGAAAAGGCACACTCGTACATTGCTGGTGGGACTGCAAATTGATGCAACCACTCTGGAAAGCAGTATGGAGATTCCTCAAAAAACTAGAAATGGAACCACCATTTGACCTGGTCATACTTCTCCTCAGTATATATCCAAAGAATTAAAATAAGCATACTACAGAGACACAGCCACACCAATGTTTACAGAAGCTCAATTCACAACAGCTAAGCTATGAAACCAACCTAGGTGTCCTTCAACAGGTAACAGATAAAGAAAATGTGGTATATGTGCACAATGGAATATTACTTGGGTCATAAAAAAGAATGACTTTTGCAAGTAAATTGATGGATCTGGAGACTATCATGCTAAGTGAAATAAGCCAATCCAACTTAAAAAAAAAAAAAAAAGGTTCAATGTTCTCTCTTGATATGTGGATGCTAACACAAACACACAACAAGGGGCAGGGCAGGGGAAGAATAGAGAAGTTCATTGGATTAGACAAGTGGCAAATGAAGGGAAGTGAGGGGGGATTGGAATAGGAAAGAAAGTGAAATGAATCATAACTTTCCTGTGTTCGTGTATGAATACACCACAGTGAAGCTCCACACCATATATGATCACAGGAGTGGGTCCTAATTAGAATAAGATATACTTCATGTATGTATATGTCAAAATATACTCAACTGTCATGTATCTCTTAAAAGAACAATGCACATGAAAAAAGTGTGACAATAAATATAAATAGCACTTTCAGTTATGTTATTCTTTCTTAGTATTTTTATCACTCTTCTCACACTTAAACATATCTTAACATTTTTATCTTTCTTGTTCTGTGAGGAATACATGTGTGAATATATAACATATACTGTAAATACCATCAAAGTTCATTAGCAAATGTCTATTCAACATTAGCAAATAATAGATTATGCTCAGGATTACATGTCACTTTATAATCATTATCATTAACTGACAAAAAATGATTACATGTGAGATGCCACTATATATTCAAAAGTTAATTTAACAAATTTGTTGATAATAGAAGAATCAACACTCGCACATACAGGTCTACTAATTGTTAAGCATGCATCCAAATTCACAGACAGAAAAGCAGTCAAAAATCAAACTTATTCTCTCTTATAAAACTACTGAAAAGGTTAAAAGGTATGACTTTAAAGAAACTCAGAGCATGAACCTATAGATTACCTTATATATATTGACAAAATGCCTTTTTTAATATTTTTAGTTATAGATGGACACAATACTTTTATTTATTTATTCTTTATGTGGTGCTGAGGATCAAATCCAGTGCTTCACATGTGCCAGGCAAGTGCTCTACCACTGAGCCACAACCCTAGCTCTGACAAAATGCCCTTTAAACAACCAGTAGTACTAATAACTAGCTGGAATTCAATTATAGATATCTGTCAGAGTGAATGCTCTAGAGGCCACCATGAATCTTTGAACTTGACCTGGTATAAACAATCTAATGTGACATCCTACAGTACAGGTATGTAAAAATGTAATATTCTCCTCTTAATGGCTCAGAAACTGAAATGCTGAAAAGTTAAATGCAGATCATAACACTAACAAATGGTTGAATAAGCTGATACTCCAATTTTTGTCTTGTTTTGATTTTTTTTGAGAGTTGGGGATCAAACCCAAAGCATCATGCATGCCAGGCAAGCACTCTATGACTGAGCAAAAACCCCAGCCTAAGTGCCAATACTCTAATACAAACCATTCAATATGGTAGCCACTAGCCACATGTAGCTATTTTGGATATTCAAAGTGTGGAAAATCAAAATCAAAATCAAAATTTTGTACATATAAGTACAAAAAACATCCACCATATTTTAAACACTTGGTATAAGATAAAGAATGTAAAATACCACATTAATATTTGTTTATGCTAATTACATGTTGAAATACTTTAGATATACTAAGACCTTTTTTTCAATAAGCCTTTTAAATAAAATTCATCATTAAAATTAATTTCACTGAGTCAGGCATGGTGGCACATGCCTGTAATCCCAGGCATATGAAGGAGGCTGAGGCAGGAGAATTGTAAGTGAAAGGTCAGTTTAGGCAACTTAGTGAGATACTGTTTCAAAAAATTAAAAAGACTATATAGCTCAGTAGTACAACTCCCCAGATTCAAACTTCAGTACCAAAATAAAATCAATTTCATTGGTTTGAGGTGAGACAATTTACATACTTTTTTAAAGGTAGTAACTAGAAAATGTTAAATTACATAAGTGGTTTGCATTATATTTCTACTGGCATTGGGTAAAGCACTCCTAGAGCAGTATGGTTTAACAAGAGACATTTGGAAACAGACTCCACCACATATTTATGAGTGACCTGGCAGATTACAGAACATCACTAATATAAACTTTGTTTACATTTAGAATATTAAACTTCTAGTATAGTACTTTTACAAGGTTAAATGATACATAAAACATGTAATAACATGTCCTATGAACAACAGCCACTCAATGTTGATTTCTTTTCCTCTTCTGTCCCAGTCTACTTCCCTGTTAATGTAAGCTGAACTTAAACTCTTGTAGTGGACACATTATTTTAATGCCTATCATTCCCAAAGTCTTGGTATTAGATTAACACTACCCCCATGACCAGAAAAGCAGATAGAGGCTGTCACTGATTAGCCCAGTGTGGACACCTGACCCAGCATCTGTAATTTGACCAATGCACAGTCTAATACAGTGGGCTCAAACAGTGATCAATAACAGTGTGTTAAATCAGTCATATTTGCTCCTTTTGGAGTTCATCCTAGAAACAGAGACAGACTGGTGAATAACAAGAGGAAAAATAAAAAACATAATAAAGGGATAACCGAGAAGCAGAGGTAACAAGAGAGACAAAGTATTCATCTGTTCATCCCACAAATATTTCTTTTTACAGACTGCATTTTGATTCATTGTACACAAATAGAGTACAACTTTTCATTTGTATGGTTGAACATGATGTAGATTCACACCATTCGTGTAATCATCCACATACATAGGGTAATGATGTCTGTGTCAGTTCATCCCACAATGTTGCTCTATTTATGAGACATTATATGACCTGAAAAAGAAGGACTAAGAGAGGAATAATTCCTAGAGCTTTAAGAGACCCAAACACTTTTCAGTTCTAGTTCATACATCTCTTTACAATAAGCCTTTTTTTTTCTTTATATGTATAGAGTAAGACATTATTCCTTGAAACCAAAATAACCTATCAAAACTTCATTAAGGGGAGGTACAGAAAAATGTTTTTCTGTTAAAAAAAATTTAAAAAAAAAAAGACAAACTGAAAATGGTGTACCAGAGGAATCCAAGTTTCAATCTTGCTCTCCAAAATTGAAACAAAACTACAGTTCTGCAGAGGCATGATGAAGTAGGAAAGTTGTGGGAAAGAACCAGAAGGCAATTCAAAGACATAGTAGCCAGCTGAAAAAGAGAAATATTGATCTTTAGAATAGAAAGAGAATTGTGAAAGGAATAAACATGGAGCAGCAATGGGGACATGGAGAATCAGTACGGGAGGGAAAACTCCCCTTCCACTACCTGAAAGTTTCCCAGGGAGTTTAAGAAAATCAGGATCCCCTTTACAGCAAATTAGCAATCTCAGCAGGAAAAGCACTTAAGATACTGCAAAGTGGGCCAGCTTGGAAGAAAGAGTACAGACACTTCCTGGTGGATTTAATGGAAGTGAGGAGCCATTGCAGTTTAAAAACACTCTTTAGAATTTCCAGGTAGAGGGAGATTAGAAAACAGGAGAGTTTTCCTTTTTCTATTTTTCTTTACTTTTTCATTTTTTTGTTTTTTTGTTTTTTTTTTTTTGGGTGCTGGGGATCGAACCCAGGGCCTTGTACTTACAAGGCAAGCACTCTACCAACTGAGCTATCTCACCAGCCCCTTGTCATGTTTTTGATATGTTTTCTTTTTGTGTATCCAAGGCCCACTGGCCCATTATTCTTTGCTGTTTACTAGATCAGTGGACACCCAAACCATGACTCAATATGTGCACTAGAGTGAATCTCTCACACAGACTTAAGAAAGTCTCTGGGCTGCAGAGTCATAGGTGCTGGTCTGCGGGTTTGTGGAAAGAACAACAAAAGGACACTTCCATTTGAAATTGGTGGTTCTCAACTCTATGATAAAGAACAAGGCAGACGAGAAGTAGAGTTCTATTGGGTCAGATGTGAATGGAAAGCTGCTACATGCAACATCCTATCATGGGCCAATAAGCAGTTGAAAGAGCAACTGCAGGAAGGAAAAGATCATTTCAACAAAGAGAGATTCTTAAAAAAAAAAAAAAAAAAGAAATTCTTGAAATGAAGGAAATAATAAACCAAATAAGAAACTCAATGGAAAGCATCACCAAAAGACTAGACCACTTGGAAGACAGAACCTCAGACAATGAAGACAAAATATTTAATCTTGAAAATAAAGTTGACCAGAGAAGATGGTAAGAAATCATGAACAGAATCTCCAAGAACAATGGGACATCATGAAAAACCAAATTTAAGAATTATTGGGATTGAAGAAGGCACAGAGATACAAACAAAGGAATGAACAACCATTCAATGAAATAATATCAGAAAATTTCCCAAGTCTGAAGAATGAAATGGAAAATCAATTACAAGAGTCTAACAGAACACCAAATGCACAAAATCACAACAGACCCACACCAAGGCACATTATAATGATAGGATTTTGAAGGCTGCGAGAGAAAAGCACCAGATTACATATAGGGGGAAACCAATACGGATATCGGCAGACTACTCAACCCAGACTCTAAAAGCTAGAAGAGCCTGGGACAACATATTTCAAGCTCTGAAAGAACATGGTTGCCAACCAAGAATCCTATATCCAGCAAAACTAACCTTCAGATTTGAAGATGAAATAAAATCCTTCCATGATAAACAAAAGTTAAAAGAATTTACAAACAGATAGCCTACACTACAGAATATTCTCAACAAAATATTCCATGAGGAGGAAATGAAAAACAACAATGTAGGTCAGCAAAGGGAGGAACTACCTTAAAGAAAAATCCACTCAAAGGAGAAACCAAGCCAAGTTAAAAACCAAAAATAAGCCCAAATGACTGGGAATACAAATCATATCTCAATAATAACCCTGAATGTGAGGGCCTAAACTCATCAATCAAAAGACATAGACTGGCAGAATGAATTAAAAAGAAAGACCCAACAATATGCTGCCTATAAGAGACTCATTTCGTAGAAAAAGACATCCACAGACTAAAGGTGAAAGGATGGGGAAAAAAACCTACCATGCACATGGACTCAGTAAAAAAGCGGGGGTTTCCATCCTTATATCAGATAAAGTGGACTTCCAGCCAAAGTTACTCAGAAGGGACAAAGAAGGACATTTCATATTGCTTAAGGGAACCATAAATCAGGAAGACATAACGATCATGAATATTTATGCCCCAAACCACAGTGCATTCTTGTACATCAAATACTTCTCAATTCCAAGAATCAAATAGACCAAAACACAAAAATTTTGGGTGACTTTAATACACCGCTGTCACCACTGGATAGATCTTCCAAACAAAAACCAAACAAAGAAACCATAGAACTCAATAACACAATCAATAACCTAGACTTAATAGACATATATACAATATTCCATCCATCAACAAGTGAATTCACTTTCTTCTCAGCAGCACATGGAAACTTCTCGAAAATAGACCATATGTTATGCCACAAAACAGCCCTTAGGAAATGCAAAAAAATAGAGATACTGCCTTGTGTTATATCAGACCATAATGGAATGAGAGTAGAAATCAATGACAAAATAAAAAACAGAAATTACTCCAACACCTGGAGACTAAATAATATGCTACTGAATGAAACACAGATAACAGAAAACATCAGGGAGAACATAAAAAAAATTCTTAGAGGTCAATGAGAACAACAATACAACATATCAAAATCTCTGGGACACTATGAGAGCAGTACTAAGAGGAAAATTCATTGCATGCAGCACATTCAAGAAAAGAATGAAAAGTCAACAACTAAATGACCTAACATTATAGCTCAAAGCCCTAGAAAAAGAAGAACAGAATAACAGCAAAAGTAGTAGAAGACAAAATAATTAAAATCAGAGCTGAAATCATGAAATTAAAACAAAAGAAACAATTCAAAAAATTGACAAAACAAAAAGTTGGTTCTTTGAAAAAGTAAACAAAATAGACAAACCCTTAGCCATACTAACAAAGAGAAGGAGAGAGAAAACTCAAATTACTAAAATTCGTGATAAAAAGGAAATATCACAACAGACACCACTGAGATACAGAACATAATGAGAAGTTACTTTCAAAATCTGTATTCCAGCGATCCAAGATGGCGGCCTAGAGGGTGACTGCACGCCCAGTCACTCCAGAACCCAGGAGTTAAGAAGGGGAGGCATTGAGAGGCTCGGACTGAAATAGAGCCAGGGGTGAGTCTGCCCACTGGGTAAAGCTCGGTCCAGGTGGCAGGCCCAGATAGAGGTGGCTTATCGGACCCGGGCAGGGCAGCTAGAGTCTTCCACAGGCAGCCCTGCGCACTCAGGCGGTGGGCCCCGCCCACACAGCCACCTTCTCCAGGTTCTCGGAGCAGGCCCCCTAGTGAGAGCCTTTCTGACCAGAACAAGCTCCAAGTCCCGGAGCCAGCGCAGCGTACTCCCAGCATACTCCGGCACGCAAGCAGCTTCAGGGACCAGGATAGGGCAGCCAGAGACTTCCCCAAGCAGCCTGGACCACTGCGGTGGGAGGTGCCTTTCAAGGCTAGCTTCTCGGACCAGACCGCCAGTGAGAGGCTTTCTACATAAAGCCAGCCACAAGTCCCCGAACCAACGGAGAGCTTCAATCCCCAAGCAGCCTCTGGGATTAGGGCAGGGCAGCCAGAGACCTCTTCAGGTGGCTCTGCCCACTCCGGCCGCAGGCTCTCTCCATGGGGCGTTCCAAGATGGCGGCCTAGAGGGTGACTGCATCCCCAGTTGCTCCAGAACCCGGGAGTTAAGAAGGGGAGGCATTGAGAGACTCGGACTGAAAATAGAGCCACGGGTGAGTCTGCCCACTGGGTAAAACTCGGCCCAGGTGGCAAGCACAGATAGGGGTGGCTTATCAGAGCAAGGCAGGGCAGCTAGAGTCTTCCCAAGGTAGCCTTCCACACTCAGGTGGTGGGCTCCTCCCACACGGCCAGCAGCACTGTGCAGGCCCCCAGTGAGAGACTTTCCGCACAGAGCCAGCTACAAACCCTGGAACCAGTAGGGGGCTAGGGGCAGCTTTCTTCAGATGCACTGCATTATCAAATTCCTCCAAGACATCAGGCTACTAAAGGCTGGGAGGTGATACACTAGAAATCTACCGGGACACTATAAGCCAATAGCGGAAATCTGCAATATCTCAGGGTCCCACTGACAGCTGACCAATATGAGAAAACAAGGGAAGAAAATGTCCCAAACAAACCTAGATACTACATCAATAAAACCCAATGACAGCACAGCAGAAGAAATGTCAGAAAGGGAGTTCAGAATGTACGTAATTAAAACGATCAGAGAAGCTAATGAGGAGATGAAAGAGCAAATGCAGGCATTGAAGGAGGAGATGAAAGAGCAAATGCAGGCATTAAATGATCGCATCAATCGACAGTTAAAAGACCAAATACGGGAAGCAAGAGATCATTTCAATAAAGAGTTAGAGATACTGAAAAAAAAGCAAACTGAAATACTTGAAATGAAGGAAACAATAAACCAAGTTAAAAACTCCATAGAAAGCATAACCAATAGGATAGAACACCTGGAAGACAGAACCTCAGACATTGAAGACAAATTATTTAATCTTGAAAACAAAGTTGGCCAAACAGAGAAGATGGTAAGAAATCATGAACAGAATCTACAAGAATTATGGGATATCATGAAAAGGCCAAATTTAAGAATTATTGGGATTGAGGAAGGCTTAGAGAAACAAACCAAAGGAATGAACAATCTATTCAATGAAATAATATCAGAAAATTTCCCAAATCTGAAGAATGAAATGGAAAACCAAGTACAAGAGGCTTACAGAACTCCAAACATACAAAATTACAACAGACCCACACCAAGGCACATTATTATGAAAATACCTAACATACAAAATAAAGACAGAATTTTAAAGGCCGCGAGAGAAAAGAATCAAATTACATTCAGAGGGAAACCAATAAGAATATCAACAGATTTTTCAGTCCACACCGTAAAAGCTAGAAGGGCCTGGAACAACATATACCAAGCTCTGAAAGAAAACGGATGCCAACCAAGAATCTTATACCCAGCAAAACTTACCTTCAAATTTTACAATGAAATAAGATCCTTCCATGATAAACAAAAGCTAAAGGAATTTACAAAAAGAAAGCCAGCATTACAGAACATTCTCAGCAAAATATTCCATGAGAAAGAGATGAAAAACAACAATGCAAATCAGCAACAGGAGGCGCTAGCCTAAAGGAATAGCCAAATAAAGGAGAAACCAAATCATGTCAAAAACAAATATGAGTCAATTGACTGGCAATACAAATCATATCACAATAATAACCGTGAATGTTAATGGCCTGAACTCATCAATCAAAAGACATAGACTGGCAGATTGGATTAAAAAGAGAAATCCAACAATATGCTGCCTGCAAGAGACTCATCTCATAGAAAGAGACACCCATAGACTAAAGGTGAAAGGATGAGGAAAAACATACCATGCACACGGACACAGCAAAAAAGCTGGAGAATCCATCCTCATTTCAGATAATGTGGACTTCAAACCAAAACTAGTCAGAAGGGATAAAGAAGGACATTACATGCTGCTTAAGGGAAGCATAAATCAGCAAGACATAACAATCATAAATATCTATGCCCCGAACATTGGCTCATCCACGACATCAAACAAGTCCTTCCCAATTCCAGAAATCAAAGAGACCACAACACAATAATACTAGGCCATTTTAACACACCTCTCTCACCACTGGATAGATCGTCCAAACAAAAATTGAATAAAGAAACTATAGATCTCAACAACACAATCAACAATTTAGACTTAACGGACATATATAGAATATACCATCCAACAAAGAACAAATACACTTTCTTCTCAGCAGCACATGGATCCTTCTCTAAAATAGACCATATTTTATGCCACAAAGCTACTGTTAGCAAATACAAGAAGATAGAGATACTACCTTGTACTCTATCAGATCATAATGGATTCAAATTAGAAATAAATGACAGAATAAAAAACAGAAACTTCTCCAATACCTGGAGATTAAATAATACACTATTATATGATGAATGGATAACAGAAGACATCAGGAGGGAGATAAAAAAATTCTTAGAAGTAAACGAGAACAAAGACACATCATATCAAAATCTCTGGGACACTATGAAAGCAATACTTAGAGGAAGATTTATTTCATGGGGCGCATTCAAAAAAAGAAGTAGAAATCAACAAATAAACGACTTAACACTACAGCTCAAAGCGCTAGAAAAAGAAGAGCAGACCAATACCAAAAGTAGTAGAAGACAGGAAATAGTTAAAATCAGAGCCGAAATCAACGAAATCGAAACAAAAGAAACAATTGGAAAAATTAACAAAATAAATAGTTGGTTCTTTGAAAAAATAAATAAAATTATAAACCCTTAGCCACACTAACAAAGAGAAAGAGGGAGAAAACTCAAATTACTAAAATTTGGAATGAACAAGGAAACATCACAACAGACACGAGTGAAATACAAAACATAATTAGAAGCTATTTCGAAAATCTATACTCCAACAAAAAAGAAAACCTCGAAGACATCAACAAATTTCTAGAGACATATGAACTACCTAAACTGAACAAGGAGGACATACACAACTTAAATAAACCAATTTCAAGCAATGAAATAGAAGAGGTCATCAAAAGCCTACCAACAAAGAAAAGTCCGGGACCACATGGGTTCTCAGCCGAGTTCTACAAAACCTTTAAAGAAGAGCTCATTCTAATACTCCTCAAACTATTCCATGAAATAGAAGAGGAGGGAACCCTCCCAAACTCGTTCTATGAAGCCAATATCACCCTGATACCTAAACCAGACAGAGACACATCGAGGAAGGAAAATTTCAGACCGATATCCTTAAAGAACATCGACGCAAAAATTCTCAACAAAATTTTAGCAAATCGCATACAAATATATATTAAAAAGATAGTGCACCACGATCAAGTGGGTTTTATCCCAGGGATGCAAGGTTGGTTCAACATTCGGAAATCAATAAATGTTAATTCACCATATCAACAGACTTAAAGTTAAGAATCACATGATTATTTCAATAGATGCAGAAAAAGCATTTGATAAAATACACCATCCCTTCATGCTCAAAACACTAGAAAAAATTGGGGTAGTGGGAACATTCCTTAACATCATAAAGGCCATCTACGCTAAGCCCATGGCTAATATCATTCTAAATGGTGAAAAATTGAGAGTGTTCCCCCTAAAAACTGGAACAAGGCAGGGATGCCCTCTTTCACCACTTCTATTCAACATCGTCCTTGAGACTCTAGCCAGAGCAATTAGACAAACCAAAGAAATTAAAGGGATACGAATAGGAAAAGAAGAACTCAAACTATCCTTGTTTGCTGATGACATGATTATATATTTAGAGGAACCTGGAAATTCCACCAGAAAACTTTTAGAACTCATAAGTGAATTCAGTAAAGTAGCAGGTTACAAGATCAATGCTCATAAATCCAATGCATTTTTATACATAAGTGATGAATCTTCAGAAAGAGAAATTAGGAAAACTACCCCATTCACAATAGCATCGAAAAAAATAAAATACTTGGGAATCAATCTCACAAAAGAGGTGAAAGACCTCTACAATGAGAACTACAGAACACTAAAGAAAGAAATTCAAGAAAACCTTAGAAGATGGAAAGATCTCCCATGTTCCTGGATAGGCAGAATTAATATTGTCAAAATGGCTATACTACCTAAAGTGCTATACAGATTCAATGCAATTCCAATTAAAATCCCATTGATGTACCTTGCAGAAATAGAGCAAGCAATTATGAAATTCATCTGGAAGAATAAAAAACCTAGAATAGCTAAAGCAATCCTCAGTAGCAAGAGCGAAGCAGGGGGTATTGCAATACCAGATCTTCAACTCTACTACAAAGCAATAGTAACAAAAACGGCATGGTATTGGTACCAAAACAGACAGGTAGATCAATGGTACAGAATACAGGACATGGACACAAACCCAAATAAATACAATTTTCTCATACTAGACAAAGGTGCCAAAAATATGCAATGGAGAAAAGATAGCCTCTTCAACAAATGGTGCTGGGAAAACTGGAAAACCATATGCAATAGAATGAAATTAAACCCCTATCTCTCACCCTGCACAAAACTCAACTCAAAATGGATCAAGTACCTCGGAATCAGACCAGAGACCCTGCATCTTATAGAAGAAAAAGTAGGTCCAAATCTTCAACTTGTTGGCTTAGGATCAGACTTCCTTAACAGGACTCCCATAGCACAAGAAATAAAAGCAAGAATCAATAACTGGGATAGATTCAAACTAAAAAGCTTTCTCTCGGCAAAGGAAACTATCAGCAATGTGAAGAGAGAGCCTACAGAGTGGGAGAATATCTTTGCCAACCATACTTCAGATAGAGTGCTAATTTCCAGAATCTATAAAGAACTCAAAAAACTCTACACGAAGAATACAAATAATCTAATTAACAAATGGGCTAAGGAAATGAACAGACACTTCACAGAAGATGTACAAGTAATCAACAGATATATGAAAAAATGTTCAACATCCCTAGTAATAAGGGAAATGCAAATCAAAACTACCCTAACATTTCATCTCACCCCAATTAGAATGGCGATTATCAAGAACACAAGCAACAATAGGTGTTGGCGAGAATGTGGTGAAAAAGGAACACTCATACATTGCTGGTGGGGTTGCAAATTAGTGCAGCCACTCTGGAAAGCAGTGTGGAGATTCCTCAGAAAGCTTGGAATGGAAACACAATTTGACCCAGCTATCCCACTCCTTGGCCTATACCCAAAGGACTTAAAATCAGCATACTACAGAGATACAGCCACATCAATGTTCATTGCTGCTCAATTCACCATAGCCAGATTGTGGAACCAACCTAGATGCCCTTCAGTTGTTGAATGGATAAAGAAACTGTGGCATATATATACAATGGAATATTACTCCGCAATGAAGAATGATAAAATTATGGCATTTACAGGCAAATGGATGAAATTGGAGAATATCATGCTAAGTGAGATAAGCCAATCTCAAAAAACTAAAGGACGAATGATCTTGCTGATAAGCGGATGAGGACCTATAATAGGGAGTGGGAGGGGTTAGCATTAGGTTTAGGGTTAGGGATAAGGAGAGCGGTAAGAATGAAGGAAAGAAGGACTGTATAGAGGGGAAAGAAGGGTGGGAGGGGTTGGGGGGGAAGGAAAAAAATAATCAAACATCATTGCCCTATGTAAACGTATGATTACACAAATGGTATGCCTTGACTCTATGTACAAATAGAGAAACAACATGTATCCCATTTGTATACAATAATAAAAAAAAAAGAAAATCTGTATTCCAACAAAATAGAAACTACCAAAGACATTGACAAATTTTAGAGACATATGCTCCTCCCAAACTGAACCAGGAGGACATATACAATTTAAACAGAACAATATCAAGCAATGAAATAGAAGAAGCCATTAAAAAGCTACCATCCAAGAAAAGCCCAGGACCAGACGGATTCTCAGCCGAGTTCTACAAGACCTTCAAAGAACTCATTCCAATACTTCTCAAAGTATTCCAGGAAATAGAAAAGTAGGGTACCCTACCAAACTCTTTCTATGAAGCTAATATCACATTCATACCCAAACTAGGCAAAGACACAATGAGGAAAGAACATTTTAGACCAATATCCTTGATGAATACAGATGCAAAGATCCTTAACAAAATACTGGCAAACCATATCCAAAAACATATTAAGAAAATTGTGCACCATGATCAAGTGGGGTTCATCCCTGGAATGCAAGAATACTTTAACATACGTGAATCAATAAAATAAATAAAATCAATAAATCATCCATAATCCATCATGTGAATAGACTTAAGGATAAGAATCACATGGTTATTTCAATTAACACAGAAAAAGTGTTTGACAAAATACAACACCCCTTCATGCTCAAAACACTAGAAAAAGTAGGAATAGTAGGAACATACCTGAACACTGTAAAGGCTATTTATGCTAAGCCCATGGCCAACATCATTCTTAATGGAGAAAAACTGAAAGCATTCCCTTTAAAAACGGGAACAAGACAGAGTCGTCCTCTTTCACTACTTCTATTCAACCTCGTTCTTGAAATACTACCCAGAGCAATTAGACAGACTAAAGAAATTAAAGGGATACAAATAGGAAAAGAGGAACTTAAGCTGTCACTATTTGCTGATGACATGATTCTATATTTAGAGGATCCAAAAAACTCCTCCAGAAAACTTCTAGACCTCATCAATGAATTCAGCAAAATAGCAGGCTATAAAATCAACACGCATAAATCTAAAGCATTTTTATACATAAGCGATGAAACATCTGAAAGGGAAATGAGGAAAACAACTCCATTTGCAATAGCCTCAAAAAAAATAAAATACTTGGGAATGAATCTAACCAAAGAGGTAAAAGATCTCTACAATGAAAACTAGAAAACACTGAAGAAAGAAATTAAGAAGACCTTAGAAGATGGAAAGATCTCCCATGTTCTTGGATAGGCAGAATTAATACCCAAAATGGCCATACTACCAAAAGTGCTATACAAATTCAATGCAATTCCAATTAAAATCCCAATGATGTACCTTACAGAAATAGAGCAAGCAATCATGAAATTCATCTGGAAGAATAAGAAACCCAGAATAGCTAAAGCAGTTCTTAGTGGAAGAGTGAAGCAGGGGGTATCACAATACCAGAACTTCAACTATCCTACAAAGCAATATTAACAAAAATGGCATGGTATTGGTACCAAAATAGACAGGTAGATCAATGGTACAGAATACAGGACATAGGACACAAACCCAAATAAATACAATTTTCTCATACTAGACAACGGGGCCAAAAATATGCAATGGAGAAAAAATAGCCTCTTCAACAAATGGTGCTGGGAAAACTGGAAATCTATATGCAACAGAATGAAACTAAACCTCTATCTCTCACCCTGCACAAAACTCAACTCAAAATGGATCAAGGACCTCGGAATTAACCTTCATCTTATAGAAGAAAAAGTAGGTCCAAACCTTCAACTTGTTGGCTTAGGATCAGACTTCCTTAACAGGACTCCCATAGCACAAGAAATAAAAGCAAGAATCAATAACTGGGATAGATTCAAACTAAAAAGCTTTCTCTCGGCAAAGGAAACTACCAGCAATGTGAAGAGAGAACCTACAGAGTGGGAGAAAATCTTTGCCACTAATACTTCAGATAGAGCACTAATTTCCAGAATATATAAAGAACTCAAAAAAACTCTACACCAAGAATACAAATAATCCATCAACAAGTGGACTAAGGAAATGAACAGACACTTCACAAAAGAAGATCTACAAGCAAGCAACAGATATATGAAAAAATGTTCACCTTCTCTAGTAATAAGAGAAATGCAAATCAAAACTACACTAAGATTCCATCTCACCCCAATTAGAATGGCGATTATCAAGAATACAAGCAACAATAGGCATTGGAGAGGATGTGGGGGAAAACGTACACTCATACATTGCTGGTGGGGCTGCAAATTAGTGCAGTCACTCTAGAAAGCAGTGTGGAGATTCCTCAGAAAGCTTGGAATGGAACTACCATTTGACTCTGCTATCCCACTCCTTGGCCTATACCCAAATGACTTAACATCACCATACTACAGAGATGCAGCCACATCAATGTTCACAGCTGCTCAATTCACAATAGCCAGATTGTGGAACCAACCTAGATGTCCTTCAATTGATGAATGGATAAAGAAACTGTGGTATATGCATATACAATGGAATATTACTGAGCCATAAAGAATAATAAAATTATGGCATTTGCAGGCAAATGGATAAAATTGGAGAATATCATGCCAAGTGAGATAAGCCAATATCAAAAAACCAAAGGATGAATGATCTCGCTGATAGGTGGATGACGATACATAATGGGGGATGGAGCAAGAATGGAGGAAGGAAGGACTGTATAGAGGGAAAAGAGAGGTGGGAGGGGTGGGGGAAGGAAAAAATAACTGAATGAATCAAATACCATTACCCTATGTAAATTTATGATTACACAAATGGTATGCCTTTATTTCGTGTAAAGAGAAACAAGATGTATCCCATTTGTTTACAGTAAAAATAAATTTTTTAAAAAACTGACTTCAAAAAAAAAATCATGATCAAGTCTAGGAGGGCATGAAATAATGTGTTTCAATCCTGAAGGAAAATAAATGCCAACGAAAACTGCTATACCCAGCAAACTATCAAGGAATCAAGGAGGAAATAACTTGCTAGATAAGTATAAACTAAAAGAATGACTACTAAGCCAGCATTGCAGAAGATATTTAAAGGGACCCTACACAAAGAAGGAGAAGATAAAACAACAAAGAGAATATGGGAAAATATAAATTTCATTAAAACAGAAAAGCAAATGAGAACTAAGATCAAAGCAAACATTGGAAATAAGTTAAAATAACAGGAAGTAATACTGTTATAGTTTAGATCTGAGGTGTCTCCCAAAAGCTCATGTGTGAGACAAGGCAAGAAAGTTTAGAGGTGAAATGATTGGGTCATGAGAGCCTTAACCTAATCAGTGCATTAATCCACTGACAAAGATTATGTGTGGTAACTTTAGGCAGGTAAGTAGTGGATCACTGGGGGAATGACTTTGGGATATATGTTGTTCCTGGTAAGAGAAACTTAAGTCTCTTTGCCTGCTTCCTGCTATAATATCCTGAGAGGTTTTTCTCTGCCACATACTTCCACATAATGTTCTGCCTCAACTCAGGTCCCCAAGGAATGGATATGGTCATCTGTAGAGTGACACCTTTGAAACCATGAGTCCCAAATAAACTTTTCCTACTCTACAATAGTTCCTGATCAGTCTTTTGGCCACAGTGACAAAAATCTGACTAAAACAAATAATTAACCACTGTTTAATAACACTGAATGTAAAAAGATTCAGTTCTCCAAGTGAAAGAAACAGACTCATAATTGCATTTTAAAAGGTTAGATTACATGACAACTACAAGAAACACACCTCCTACTCAAAAACATTCACAAACTGAAAGTGAAAGGAGAAAAATGATATTCCATGTAAATGGAACCCAAAAGCAAGTAGGAGTAGCTACTCTCATACCACACAAAGAAGACTTCAAGCCAAAATTAATTTTAAAAGACAATAAAGATCACTATGTATTAGTAAATGGAACAGAATACTTTTGTAGAAATAAATCTCACTTTTTTATTTATTTACCAGTTGACAGACCTTTGGATTGCTTTCTGGGTTTGGTATTATGAATACTAGTAGTATGAAAGTTCATGACTATATGTTTTCATTTCGCTTGGGTAAATACCTAATAGTGGAATTACTACGTCATATAGTAAGCTTATGTTTAAATTTGTGAAACTATAAAATCTGTTTTAAAAAGTGATGGTACAACCCACTTTATATTCTTACCAACAACAAAGGTTTTGGGTTCTCTACATCTTTGCCAATATTTGTTATTGTTGATCTTTTAAGATATAAATAACTTTTGTGTAGTATACACTGGGTATTTAAGGATTGCTCATTGTGACTTTAATTTGCATTTCTCTAATGTCTATGTAGAGCACCTTTTCATGTGATTACTAGCCATTTATAGATTTTTAGTGAAATACCTATTAAAATATTTTCCTATTTTTAAGAAAACTGAACCTCATTTGGATACAGATTCAAATAAACTATTAAAAAAAAAACTTAGGTAAGACTGTAGAATTTTGAACAATAAATGGTTATTTGATATTAACAAATTATTGTTTATTTGGATTATATAACAGTATTTTACAGTTGTTTCATAAAAACAATTTATATCTTTTAGAGCGATATACTGAATAGTTTATAGATGAAATGATATGAGGTCTGTGATTTGCTATAAAATAAGCAAAAGGAGGTAAGGAAAAGTTAATTTAGAAAATGGACATATGCTGACAACTCATCATTTTTGAAGCTGAGAAAAAGACTCACAGAGATTTGTATTACTTCTCTGTACATTTTCATATTTGAAAGTTCCATACAGTCTCAGAAAAAAAAGCTAACACACTGAACACATGTATTGACCATACACTCTATTTAAATCAACTAAAATCACCATAAAGATATTTTCAAGGCATAACAAACAAGTAGAAAGACAAAAGAAGACAACAGTAACACAACTTTGGAAACTAGCAAAAAGATGGGTGTGAAGTTTTTTTTTTTTTTTTTCGGTACCAGGAGATCAAACCCAGGGCCTTGTGCTTGCAAGGCAAGCACTCTACCAACTGAGCTACCTCCCCAGCCCAATGGGTATGAATTTATTAGAGAAACCTGAATGCCCAGCCAGAAGTGTGAAAAGCAATGTGATTTATACAATAAAAATTACACAGAATTTAGGAATGGGTGACATCAGGTACCTTTAGAAGTGGGTGTGGAGATGGAATACAACACCAAGAAATAGTGGAAAGTAAATTTAAGAAAATAGACCTTCAGATGGCATTACTCCACACTACACAGCCAGGCAACTATCCATTCCCTGCTCCAGCAGAAGATGCTAGCTTATTTTACATTTTTATGTTTTTTATTAGGGCATTAGAGTTACAAATAATAGTGGGGTTCATTATGAAATATTCATAAATGCATATATCATAATTTGCTCCACTTAGAAACCCCTTCCCTCCCTCCTCCATCCCAAAGATCCTCCTTCTCTACAAGTCTTCCATTTACTGGATTTTTTAAAATTTTTTTCGGTTGTCAATGGATCTTTTATTTATCTATATGTGGTGCTGAGTATCGAATCCAGGGCCTCACACATGCCAGGCAAGCACTCTACCACTGAGCCACAACTCCAGCCTCCTACTGGGTTTTTTAAAATTATTTTTTATTTTTGTATTTGTAGATAGACAGCATGCCTTTGTTTTATTTGCTTATTTTTATGTGGTGCTGAGGATTAAACTCAGTGCCTCACATGTGGGAGGCAAGCACTCTGCCAATGAGCTACAGTCCCGGCCCTAATTACTGTTTTTGAAATTCTTGCATTACAGTTATACATAAAAGTGGAAAGCCAGTGTGCAATGGCACACATCTGTAATCTCAGCAGCTCAGGGGGCTGAGACAGGGGAAATGCGAGTTCAAAGTTAGCCTCAGCAACAGCAAGGCACTAACCAACTCAGCAAGACCCCGTCTCTAAATAAAATGCAAAAGAGGGCTGGGGAAGAGGCTCAGCGGCTGAGTGCCACTGAGTTTAATCCCCGGTAGCACCCCCAAAAAAGACTGAAATTAATTATGATATATTCAAGCATGCATGTAGCATAGTTTGGTCAATTTCATTCCACACTTCTTCCCCTTTCATGTCCCTCCTCCTTACTCCTCAATCCACTTCCTCTATTTTGCTGTTGTTCTTTCTATTTTCTTGGGATTCACTTTTATTAAATTCCTTATTTCTAACTTCCACATATGAGAGAAAATATTTGACCCTTGGCTTTCAAGTCTGACTTATTTCACTTGGCAGAATGTCCTCCACTTCCATCCATCTACCAGCAAATGACATAATTTCATTCTTCTTCATGGCTGAATAAAACTCCATTGTGTATATATACCACATTTTCTTTACCCATTTGTCAGTTGAAGGGAACCCAGTCTGGTTCCATAACCTGCCTGTTGTGAACTGCACTGCTATAAATATTGGTATGCATGTTTTTCTCTAGATTGTGATTGCAGTTCTTTTGGATAAATACCAAGGAGTGGGATAGCTCAATCATATGGTGATTCCATTCCCAGTCTTGAGGAACCTTCATACTGATTTTCAAAGTGGTTGTACTTATTTGCAGTCCCACCAACAATCCTTAAGTGTATCTCTTTCTCTGACATGCACAACAGCAATTATCATTTGTATTCCTGATGACTGCCTAATGGAAGTGAGATAAAACGTCAGTGTAATTTTGATTTGAATTCCCCTGACTGCTGGGAAACTGCCTTTTTTTTTTTTTTATTATTGTAAACAAATGGGATACATGTTGTTTCTCTGTTTGTACATGGCGTAAAGGCATACCATTTGTGTAATCATAAATTTACATAGGGTAATGTTGTTTGATTCATTCTGTTATTTTTTCCCTTTCCCCCACCCCTCCCACCTCTCTTTTCCCTCTATACAGTCCTTCCTTCCTCCATTCTTGCCCCCCTCCCTAACTCTAACTCTAACCCTAACACTAACCCCTCCCACCCCCCATTATGTGTCATCATCCACTTATTAGCGAGATCATTCGTCCTTTGGTTTTTTGAGATTGGCTTATCTCACTTAGCATGATATTCTCCAGTTTATTCCATTTGCCTGCAAATGCCATAATTTTATCATTCTTTATAGCTGAGTATTATTCTATTGTGTGTATATATATATATATATATATATATATATATATATATATATCACATTTTCTTTATCCATTCATCAATTGAAGGACATCTAGGTTGGTTCCACAATCTGGCTATTGTGAACTGAGCAGCTATGAACATTGATGTGGCTGTATCTCTGTAATATGCTGATTTTAAGTCCTTTGGGTATAGGCCAAGGAGTGGGATAGCTGGGTCAAATGGTGGTTCCATTCCAAGTTTTCTAAGGAATCTCCACACTGCTTTCCAGAGTGGCTGCACTAATTTGCAGCCCCACCAGCAATGTATGAGTGTACCTTTCTCTCCACATCCTCGCCAACACCTGTTGTTGCTTGTGTTCTTGATAATCGCCATTCTAATTGGGGTGAGATGGAATGTTAGGGTGGTTTTGATTTGCATTTCTCTTATTACTAGAGATGTTGAACATTTTTCCATATGTTTGTTGATTGCTTGTAGATCTTCTTCTGTGAAGTGTCTATTCATTTCCTTAGCCCATTTGTCGATTGGCTTATTTGCATTCTTCGTGTAGAGTTTTTTGAGTTCTTTATATATTCTGGAGATTAGTGCTCTATCTGAAGTATGATTGGCAAAGATTTTCTCCCACTCTGTAGGCTCTTTCTTCGCATTGCTGATAGTTTCCTTTGCTGAGAGAAAGCTTTTTGAAACTGCTATTTTTGATGTTAAGTTTTTGAGTTATTCGTGTGTTCTAGATATTAATATTTTGCTAGAAGAGTACCTAGCATATTTTCTCCCATTTTGCAGACTCTCTCTTCATTGTTTTCTTTGCTGTGCAGAAGGTTTTTAATCTGAGGCCTTTCCCACTTACTGACTCATTTTACTCCTTGAATTTTAGGAGTGTTGTTAAGGAAGTTAGTCCCTGTCCCATATTGTTGGAATGTTGACCCACTGTTTTCTTCTAGTACATGCAGTGTTCTAGTACAGTTTCAGTGTTTTGCATCTAATTCCTACATATTTGACCTACTTTATTTTTGTGCAAGGCATCTTGTTTCATTTTTCCACATATGGATATGCAATTTCCCAGCACCATTTTCTCAAAAGACTATTTGTTCTCCAATATGTTTTTGGCACATTTGTCAAGTATCAATGACTATAGCCATGTAGGTTTGTTTCTGTCTTCTATATTATTCTATTGGTCTTCGTGTCTGTTCTGATGCCAAACCATGCTATTTTTGTCACTCTAACCCAGGTACTGTGGTGCCTCTAGCATCACTTTTCTTGCATAGGATTTCTCTGTCTACCCTGAATCTTTTCTTCTTCCATATGAATATTAGAACCATTTTTTTCTAGTTCTATGAAGAATGTCATTGGTATTTTTTTTATGTCATTGGTATTTTGAGGGGAACTGTATTGAATCTGCATATTGCTTTTAGTAATAAGATCATTTTGACCATATTATTTCTGACTACTCAAGAATATGGGAAGTCTTTCCATCTTCTAAGGTCTTCTTCAATTTCTTCACTGTTCTGTCATTTTCATTGTTGAGGTCTTTTGCCTCCTTGGTTAAATTTATTTCATTGCATTGTATTGTGAGGCTATTATTAATGTAATTGTTTTCCTGATTTTTTTCTTAGTAGGTTCATTATTGGAGCACAAGAAAGCTATTGATTTTTGTCCACTGATCTTATAATCCTGTTTCTTTGCAAAACGTACTTATCAGCTCTAGAATTTTTGGAGTTTTTGGATTTTTCTATATTAGAGTTCATATGTATAGGTATATGTATATGTATATAAAAGAAATAATTTGACTTCTTCTTTTCCTAATAGTATCCCATTAATTTCCTTTTACCTGATTCCTCAGTTTAGAGTTTCAAGAAATATATTGGAGTAGTAAGAGTAGATCCTTGTCTTGTTCCTGATTTTGGAGGAAATTCTTTCAGTTTTTTTCCACTATGATAGTGGTTCAGGGTTTGTCACATATAGGCTTTAAGATTTTGAGGTAAGGGGCTGGGGTTGTAACTCAGTGGCAGAGCACTTGCCTCACATGTGTGGGGCACTGGGTTGTTTTTTGTTTTTTTTTTAATTTTTTTATTTTTTATTGTAAACAAATGGGATACATGCTGTTTCTCTGTACATGGCGTAAAGGCATACCATTTGTGTAATCATATATTTACATAGGGTAATGTTGTTTGATTCATTCTGCCATTTTTTCCCTTCCCCCCCACCCCTCCCACCCCTCCCCTCCATCTATACAGTCCTTCCTTCCTCCATTCCTGCCCCCCTCCCTAAACCCAACTCCAACCCCAACACTAACCCTTCCCACTCCCCATTATGTGCCACCATCCACTTATTAGCGATATCATTCGTCCTTTGGTTTTTTGAGATTGGCTTATCTCACTTAGCATGATATTCTCCAGTTTCATCCATTTGCCTGCAAATGCCATAATTTTATCATTCTTTATGGCTGAGTAATATTCCATTGTATATATATACCACATTTTCCTTATCCATTCATCAATTGAAGGACATCTAGGTTGGTTCCACAATCTGGCTATTGTGAATTGAGCAGCTATGAACATTGATGTGGCTGTATCTCTGTAATATGCTGATTTTAAGTCCTTTGGGTATAGGCCAAGGAGTGGGATAGCTGGGTCAAATGGTGGTTCCATTCCAAGTTTTCTAAGGAATCTCCACACTGCTTTCCAGAGTGGCTGCACTAATTTGCAACCCCACCGGGGCACTGGGTTTGAGTCTCAGCACCACATTAAAAAAATAAGTAAAGGTATGATGTCCATTAAAAAAAAAAAAAAGATGTTGAGGTAAGTTCCTCCTATCACAAGTTTCTTCGGTATTTTGAACATGAGTGGGTTATGGCTTTTGTTGAAGGCTTTTTCGCCATCTACTGAGATGATCATGTGATATTTGTCCTTAATTCTATTTATGTGATGAATCCTTTTTATGTACTTTTGTATGTTGAATCAATCTTGCCCCCGAGATTGAAACCAACTTGATCATGGTTTACAATCTTCTTAATATGGTTCTGGATGTGGATTGCCAATGTTTTACTAAGGACTATTTGTGTCTATGTTCATCAGCTATTGGTCTATAGTTTGTTTCCTTGATGTATCTTTATCTGGTTTTAATACCAGTGATACTGACTTCAAAGAATGAATTTGGCAGTGTTCCCTCTCTATTTAATGGAATGATGTGAAGATAACTGGTGTTAGATTTTCTTTAAAAGTATGTAGAGCCAAGCATGGTGGTGCACATCTGCAATCCCAGTAGCTCAACAGGGTGGGGTGAGAGAATCACAGGTTCAAGGCCAGTTTCAGCAATTTAGCAAGGCCCTTACCAATTCAGTGAGAAACTTGTTTCAAAAATTAAAAAAGATAAAAGGCTGGGGATGTAGCCCAGTGGTATTTTCTTTAAATAAAATTATGGTAGAACTTAGCTGAGAATCCATCTGGTCCCTGGCTTTTTTACTGAAGTATTTTAATTACTGCTTCAATCTTGTTGCTTAACATTGGTCTATTTTTTTCTATATCCACCACGTGTCTAGAAATTCGTCCGTATCTTCTAGATTTTGCAATTTTAGGAATCTAAATTTTCAAAGCAGAACCTCTGGATGATCATCTGGATTTCAGAAATGTCTGTGGTCATATCTCTTTTTTCATCTCAGGGTTTGTTTATTTGAGTCTTCTCTCTCTTTTGGTTAGTTTGGCTAAGGGTTTATCAATATTGTTTATCTTTTCAAAGAACCATCTCTTTGTTGCACTGATCCTTTGTATTGCTTTATTGTTCTTCTCCATTTCACTAATTTCAACTCGAATCATCATTATTTCCTGTCTTTTACTGGTTTGGGGATTAGTTCATTCCTGTTCTTCAAGGGCCTTGAGATGTAACATTAGATTACTTGGAATCTTTTTGTCTTCATTTATACAGACACTCAGTGCTTTAAACCTTCCTCTTAGATCTGCACTCATAGTGTCTTGAGATTCTGATATGTTGTATTTCTGTTCTTGATTCAAAGAATTTACTTCCACCCAATTTCTTCTATGACCCATTACTCATTCAAAAGCATGATGTTCAATCTCCTTGTGCTAAATAAAATAGGGTCTGGTCTTTATCTTGTTGTTGGTATCTGATTCCATTCTGTTATGATCTAATAAATTGCAAGGAATTAACCTGATATATATATATATAAATTTAGTATTTGCTAAGGCTTGAATCCTAAAGTATGGTGTATTTTGGAAAAGTTTCCATATGCAACTGAGGAGAAAGTGAATTCAGTTGTTGATGAGTAAAATATTCTATTGATATCTGTTAGGTCCATTTGATTAATAGTATTTTTTTTTTTGGTCTGAAAAGTCTATTGCATTTATATCTGGATGAACTATTGATGAGAAAGGTATGTTGAAATAACCTAGTATTATTGTGCTGTATGAGGACCATGTGAGTCTTTTTATCCAGTTAGGGTGTTTTATGTAAGTAAGTGCACCAACATTTGGAGTATAACATTTGCAATCATTACAGTTTATTGTTGGATAATTCCCTTTACCAGTATGAAGTGACCTTTTCTTCTAATTTTCACTTGAAGTCTTCTTTGATGTGAGTGTAACTACTACTGCTTGATTCTCTTAATTTGCATGGCATATGTTTTTCCACCCTTTCACCTTTGACCTATGGATATGTTTGCTTCTAAGGTGATCTCTCAAGAACAAAATATGATTGGGTCTTGCTTTTTAATCCACTCAGAGATGGTTATTACTTCCTGCCATTTTGATTTACTTCTAATGTTTAATTCAGACTTGATTCTCCTTAACTTGGCTACTCCTCTAGTGAGATTCATCCATTTGTTGGCTCCATTGTTTGTTTTTCATGTCATCTGCATGTAATATTTCATGAAGTATTTTATGTACTACTGGCTTAGTAGGCATTCATTTTGTTTCTGCTTATTTTAGAAGTTTTTTTTTTTTTCATCTTCAATTATGAAGGATAGTTTTGCTGAATGTAGCAATCTTGGTTGGCAGTAATTATCTTTCAGGACTTGGTATATGTTATTCCAAATCCTCTGGCTTTTAAGAGTCTGGGCTGAGAGGAGGTAAGTCTAATTGTCTTACCTCTAAATGTGACCTGCCATTTTCTCTTGTGGCTCATAAAATTCTATCTTTAGTATTAGACATTTTAATAATTATGTATCTTGGAGAGCATCTTTTTTGATCTTGTTTATTTGGGCTTCTAAATGCTTCCTGCATTTGAATTCTCATCTCATTCCCAAAGTTTGGAAATTTTTCTGATATTATTTGAGAAGGTTGTGTCTTACCTTAGTTTGTATCTTACCTTACTGCCTTATTCAATGTCAATAATCCTTAGGTTTCACTTAATATTGTCTTGGATTTTTTTGAATAGTCTCATCATGGTGTCCTTTTTTAGGGGGAGGGTATGACTATATCACTGTTATTTCTCAACAGATAATTTTTCAAGCTTCAATATTTTCCCCTCAAAATTAAAGGAAAAACATCAAAAACTTTAAAACTGGATCACTTGGCCCTTTCTCTTCTTGTCTCCTCCCAGTTCAAAATGATGGCCAGCAAGCATCCTCTTGGGATCTGCAGTTTGCCTCAACACATTCAAGTCTTAGCCCGATCTTTGTGGTTTTAACCTTCTTGCAGAAAATTGGCTTCATCTGCCCATTGTAGCTGCTCTGTTTCTAATCATAGCGCCAATTTCCTTGGGCGTAAAGAAAATCCTTGCCCTTCTTATACTGGGTCACTTCTTGAGACTGGTGCTTGCCACACTTTTTACAAAAAGTCCTTCTGGTTTTAGGTACATTTACCATCATTACAGTAGAGGTGTCTACGCAATGAAAACCGGAGATCTCGCTACCGCAGCCTTCGCCTCACTATGCTCATGCCTCACAGGAAAGGGAGGGATGGCCAAGGTGTCTTATTATCTTTTATTTACTGCTTTGTTTCCAAGATTATATATCTTGTCTTCAAGGCCTGAAAATCTTTCTTCTGTGTGGTCTAATCTATTGATAATGCTTTCAACTGAATGTTTAATTTGTATTTTGAGTCTTTCATTTCCAGAATTTTTGTCTGGTTCTTTTTCAGAATGTCTTTATTGAAATCTTTTTTCATATTTCTACATTTTCTCTTAATTTTTTCTGTAAGTATTCTTTTAGTTCACTTACCATTTTAACCATCAACTTTCCAAATTCTTTATCTGGCATTTTCTCCACTATGGTGTCAATAGGATCAGTTGTTAAAGTGTTATGAGTTATTTGGAGTGAATTATTTCCTTGTTTTTTTCATATTGCTTGTATTTATACCCATCTTCTGGGATGATTATCTCTTCAACTGTTATGCAAGAGACTTTTTAAGGAGATTTCTATTTACTGAGTACCCCAAGCTGGGTGAATATCTAAGTGTCAATACTGCCACTTGACATGCACCTATCTCTATTCCCAGTATCTAGCACTACTTTGAAAGAAGATATCAATCCCCATTATCTGCAATCTGTTTAGAACAAAGACATATACTAATAAGACTAAAAACTTCAGTTACTGAAAATGTTCACCACTATTTCTCCAATCCAAGTATAAAATGGGAGTAATGTTCTTAAACAGGTTGATAAATTATGTATTAAACATAGTAAAATTTCTATTAAACTATATAGGGCTTGAAAAGGGATAAGAAAAAATGGGACAGAAAAAGAAAAGAGAAAAAAGGGGGGAGCCAGCAATGCAAGAAGAAAAAGAGAATTAAAGAGAAGAAAATAAAAACATGAGCTAGAAGGAAAAAAAAATGGTCCCAATTAATGCTTAAAAATATTGGAAGAGACAACCCAATTGGGTTGAGTACTGCAATGTCAAATAAGGGAGTATCTATCAATTCTAAACAACAACAAAAAAAAAAATCTGCAAGATCAAAACTGAAATTAGAGCTATTTATATTCCATGCTGAGGTATTTAAGGTGGGGATACTTCTTATTGGGTATTGATTTAGATTTCATCAGCATTTGGAATGTTTAGAAGATGACAACTCAATTTTACCTCTAAGTTCTTCTGGGTGGGGAGATAATGATCTCACCAGCAAACCCCTGATAAAAATCTAGGAGGACCCTTTGTTCCTTGGTGTGTCCAGGCATTTATGTGTCTTCTGGTGAGTCAGAGGAGACAGCCGCTAGATTAGCTGCCTCCTATGTGATTAGCATCCAGGTTTCTCCATTTGATGGTACACTCTTGTGTGCCCTATGAAAGAATAGTTCTGTGTATCTAAAGCTGTCAAATCCAGTGTGGGTTCATCCTTGTACATTTGAGGATGTGTGGGGTGTGGTGGTCTAAGGCAGATATGTGGTAGTCTAGCTGAAGTGGTACTGGGGGGCCTGAGGGAGTTGGATGGCTATTGGATTGCGTAGGTGAGTCTGTTATCTTGGCACACTGGGTGGTGGCTGGTATCTGTTGGATGTTCCACTATAAAAACCTCTTTGTGGAGTGCACTGCATTACTTATGCACAATGGTCTTTGCTGCCTGCTTAAGGTTGAACTGGCTTCTGGATGCTCCCCAGGAATGCCTTCCTATGGGCCCCCACATCTGAACATGCTTCATGTGTCCTAGCAGCTCTTGGGAGTCATGACTATGGACCCTTCCAGATATGTTTAAGTGCTACTAGGACAAGAGAACTCCTGTCCTGGTTGCTACAGTTCCAATGCCAGCCACTGGTGATTGTTATACAGCCCACATCCCCACGTCTACACATGCTTGGTGGCCACAGGTTCTACTGGTCTTTTCTATTGGGTACAATAGCACAGGGCTCAGGGCTGTCACTAGCTACTATAAGTCTCCAGGGCTTCTGACAGCAGCCCATGTCTGAATGGTTGTGGTCTTTCCCTGTGAGACCTATGTGTACAGGCCCTCTATGGGGTATCTAGGGCATAACTGTGGCATGGTGCCTCCACCTGATTGTTGCACATCAAGGAGAGTTTACCCACCACCAAGGCAAAATATCAGTTGGCCTATCTTCACCTGTGCTCCAGTGGCCAGCAACCATGAGGTTCTCAGCGCTGCTGCACTGGGATATTTTCAGTGTAGCACTCTGTGGGAGTGATTTGTTCTCAGATCAACTGTACCCCACTCCCCTTGTCCTAGGGGGAGGGAGCTTCAGCAACTTTAAGCTAGCAGGGATCCCCACAAGAACCTTCTAAATTGGATACCAGGATAATTCAGTTTTATCTGTTACTATCTAGATGGGGAGGAGCTGAATATATTTAATTTTTACTAGAGAAGCTGGCTAGTTGTGCTCTCTACAAAATGCCTGCACTGCCTGGCAAAGTTTTCTGCCAACAACTTGAGCTGAACTGTGTGATATCCTTTTATTGTATTTGCCACTCTTAGTCCATTTTAACTTGATCTGCCTTTTGTTTCAATTGGTATTAAGGAAATAAGCTTGTGAACTTTGCCTCTCTCTGTCACCCTTTGTTATCCCAAACTCCTGATCCCATCTTGATCAGGGTTGGTTCAGTGAATTATTTTCTGCTCCAGTAACCAAAGTCCAAATCCCTTCAAGTCTCAGCTATCTACTGAGTTTTAGAATAGTCCCTCTACCACCCACTCCCCTGGTCAGCTGCTTTGATTCTGAGCTGTAGAGGAGTCAAAGGTTGCTGCCTAGATTAATGCTGGTTGTTGACTGAAGAGTTATAGAGTTCACTGGGATGAAGGATCCCAGCTATCACTGAGGGTAAAAAATAAAATCAAGAAATTCAGTGTAAGTTTACAGAGGAATACACTTCTTCCTCAATTCATCTTTCAGAATGCTTATAGGTAAATTAATACATTAGAACAATCTGGAAAATTTGACCAGTCCAAAACAAAAAAATTGAAAAACATATCAGAGGATTCCCCGAAGTCTACTCACCTAATATTTATAAGCTTCACCCATGCACATAGATTCTGATAAGTTTGGTAGGGTCCATCCTTTAAGGAAAACTAAGGATCACAGGGCATTTTTTAAAAGCCCCAAACAAAAAAGGTGAAAGCTGAAATGAAAAACTGAAGAGGTTTGTAAAATAAACTAAAGTGGAGATAAAGAGAAGCATACTGTTTGGCCGTAGTACTCAGATATTTGATAAAACTTTATTTCTGGTAAGATGTTTTTCAGGTGAGATTAACATTTAAATCAGTGGATTCTAAATACTGTGGGTGGGCTTCATCCAAGCATTTGAAGACCTTAATAAAACAAAGACTGTTCTCCTGCATACAGAAAGGAATTCTGATAGCAGAGTGCCTCTGGAATGTTTTGGTCAGGGTTCTCCATATAAAGATTTATTATGAGGTACTGGTTCATATAATTATGGAGACTGAGATCTATCAACTACAAGTTGCAGACCCAGGAAAGATAGCTGGTTGTATAGTTCAAAAGTCTGAGAGCCAGAAATGGAGTAAATTCCAGTCTAAGTTTGAAGGTCAGAAAAATAGGTGCACTGAGATCAGGAAAAGATCTGTGCTTGAGCTCAAGCAGGCAGGAAAAGAGCAAATTTAACCCTCCTCTGCTTCTTTTTCCTCCTCCAGTAAGGCCCTCAATGAATTAGGTGATACCCATCCCTGGTGGAGAGAACCATCTGCTTTACTTAGTGTTATGGTCTAGATATGTAGTGTTCCCAAAAAACCTCATGTGTGAGATAATGCAAGAAGGTTTAGAGGTGAAATTATTGGGGTATGAGAGCCTTAACCCAATCAGTGAATTAATTCCCTGACAGGGCTTACTGAGTGGTAACTGTAGGCAGATAGGATGTAGCAGGTGGGTGATTAGGGATATGCCTTTGAGGTATGTATTTCATCTGTGTTCTCTCTCTCTCTCTCCCCCTCCCACCATCCCTCCATGTCTGTCTGTCTCTCTCTGTGTCTGTGTGTCTGTCTGCCTCTGTGTGTGTCTCTCTCTCCTTCCTAATAACGTCCAGAACCACGTTCTCCACTACACTCTTCTACCATGATGTCCTGCCTTATCTTGGGCCCTGAGTATGAACTAAGACCTCTGCAACAATGAACCCCAACTAAATTTTTCCTCCTCAAATTGTTCTTCTCAGTTCTTTTGGTCACGTGGTGAAAAAGCTCACAGACACACTCAGTCCACCCATTCAAATTCTAATATCTTCTAGAACATACTTAGACATACAAAAAAAATTATGTTTAATTATGCAGGCATTCCTTAGGCCAGTCATATTGACATAGGCAGTTCATCATCCTAGATATGAACTGCTCGTCTTTCCTGCCTCTCCACTCTATAGACTTAACTTGCAGATTATACACTTCCAAGCCCTTCACAATCATGAGGTAATTTCTTAAACTCAACTAAACCCCCTTCTAGTAAATATGTATGTGCATACTATACCTGTATGTTTGTATAAATGTGTGTCTGTGTGTGTGTGTGTGTTAAAAATACATACATATATGGTTCTTTTTCTCTAGAAAACCCTGATACAAAAGGACAGCAGGAAAAATAATAAAGCTGAAAGACACAGCCAGAAGATCAATATCTAAGTAATAGGAAATACAAAAAGAGGGGAAAAAAAAAAAGAGTTGACTAAATCAAAGAAATAAATTTAAAAATTAACCCAGAACTAAATGACATGACTTTCTAAATTGACTGGGCCCACAGAGTATCAAGCAAAATAGGTAGAAAATACTCACATTACTTACTTTACACGCTAACAAAACTGCCCCCCAGTAAGGTCAAAACTCTTATTTGTAGTGATTGACCTATAATTTCAACTGCTGTTCTATAAAATTCCTTGGGTTCCAGGAATACTTCTAAGAACAAGGAATAGTAAAGTGGCAAGAGTAGGCAGGACTATATAGGTCATCAACTTCTGTTTCATTTATAGAATCCCTACTTTTTTCTTATATTTTAGATTTTTGGATAAGATTTACTTTTACATCAGTTATTTGTTTAGCTGTATATATATAAGGTATTTCATATAATGTTGATAGACCCACACAGTGAAATAATTAACTAAAACCAAGAAAATTAACATTTACATCATCTCATATGTCACAGTGCATGTCTGTGGGCATAAGAGTGGTACAAGGTACCTAATCCTTTATGAAATTTCAAGTTTACAATATTATGAACTATAGTCTCCTTGCTTTTCATTAGCTCTCTAGGTTTATTTATTCTACATAATTAAAAATTTGTACCATCTCCACACCCTTCACCACAGTAACCACCTTTAATCTGTTTCTATGCACTCAATTTTTGTTTTATTTTGTTTCATTTCATTCCACATAAAAGTGAAATCATGGATTATTTTTCCTTCTGTGTCTGGCTTATTTAACTTAGCATAAACATCCTCTAGATTCTTCCATGTCATGGCAAATGGCAGTGCCTCCTTTTTAAAACCAAAAAATATTTTATTATTTTTTATCTATTCATCAATGGACACTCCAGTTGCTTAATATCTGGACTTGTGAATAAAACCTGTTTCGTTTTGCTCCAAAATACACAGAATCATCCTGATGCAAATTCTAAATGAGTTTCCCATGAGCAACATTACATCTCTTTCTGGTGGTTCATGCCACACCCTTTCCCCAGGTCCCAACAATGACATCTGGAATATTATGCTGTGTATTTCAGGCTTTTGTGACCTAGTCTGAAATTTGGGAAAAATGTGCCTTAAGATACTGGCAAGAGGGATTCAAGAGAATGGATTTGAGGAAGGCTGAATTTCTAGATGCTCTGTGGCAGCAGGAGTACCACTTCTCAGTGAGGTGTGTGAAAAAGGATTCCACTAAAATTCAGTATTGGACCCAAGCTGGTTGTGGCAGTGGTGCTGGTTCAGCACAGAGAGAAGGGATAACAGAGTGAGAAACAATGGATAGTGTTGATACAGAAAAACCTATACATGGGAAACTCAGTCTGAACTTAACTGATTCAGAAGTTGCACTGTGACTGGTGTTTGATAAGTATTGTTTCTCAACTGGAAAATGGAGAGTTGAGGGCAGAACCATCTTGAGGCGCCCACACTGCCATCACTGTCATACCATCCTGGCAAGCACCTACCATGTGGCCTAGGGAGTACCTAGCAGAATGTGAGTGAAACAGGCACAGAGAGGATTGTACTCGGGGGCATCCAAGTTAGAAACTTTTACTTTGAGTCTGGCAGCTCAAAGAACCAGCTGAAGCAGATTGGGAATCAAAATAGGTGTGAATACTCTCAAGAGCGAAGCCTTGGTAGGCTGTGTTAATGGGCAGAAGAGTGGATTCAGAATTGGCTCCCCTGCCCCACAACATTCCTGGGAGATTCAGACTCCCAGCAAATTGGCATCTGCCAGGCCTAGGGGTGGTTGATCTAATCTCTCCAGAGCAGACACCACCCAACAAAGTCCCTAAGGTCTGATTAGAGCTAAACCCAAGAATTCCCCTCACAGAACTCTATAGCAGCCCCACCCTGGGAGTACATCCTTCTTTCCAGACAAAACTCTAATCGAAAGTACTTCCCATTCAATCCTACCTTATACTAGTGAGAAGAGAACCTAAAAGTTATTTCAACCAGCTTCAGTCTTAGGACACTTCAACTGGCAGCTTGGTGAGCAACACACAAAAAAGGAAAGGATTGATAGCCACCAGACCTTGATGGCTCTCTCAGTACACAGTCCAAGAAGAAACGGAAAGAAGGACAGATGGGCATAGGCAGTGAGTATCCATTCTTATCAATGCTTTTGACCACCTCTGTGAGAACAGTTCTTTCATTTTTCATTAAGAAATTCCAGCAGCTCAGGAGGCTAAGGCAGGAGGATTGTAAGTTCAAAGCCAGTCTCAGTAATATAGTGAGGCCCTAAGCAACTTAGAGAGACCCTATCTCAAAATAAAAAATAAAAAGGGCTGGGGATGTGATTCAGTGGTTAAGGAGAGACCCTGGGTTCAATCCCCAGTACCAATTAAAAAAAAAAAATTTTTTTTTACATAAAAAAGATTGTTTTTTGCTTGTTTATTCTTGTGCTGATTGGTTTATGGACACGAATATTTACATGTTTCTTTTTTCTCATTTTAGCATTTTTTCAAATGTTATTTCCCTTGCCTTTTGAAGGTTAGAGGTTTTAGTTGGTTTATTTTGGTTTGGTTTGTTTCTGTTTGTTCTCTTGTTTCTTTCTCTCTTTTCTTCTCTTGCTAATACACAAATTGTCTTGGTCTGTCTCCCTTTACTTTGTTTTTCCCATTTTTTTCTCCTCCTCCTTTATAGCCATCACATGCTAAACATCTCTTCTGCATTTTCACTGCTCACTTTTTGAACATTATAAATTCTCTTATGCCTTTCCATTACATTTTCTTTTCTCTTAATGAACTGTATTCTTACCATCTTTTAGAACAAATTGGTTTATATAACTCCTGTCCCCACCATTCATGTTGTTGTGATTATTACCTCTGTGGATAACACAGTTGACACCTCATGTTTGCCTTAATGCCAGTTACAGTTCATGGTTATTCACTGTTTTTGCTATTAGCAATTGTTGAGCCCACCATTCCTATTTATCAGTTCTATTGGTTGTTTTCTTCCATTCTTTGAGGTACTGATAACCTATGGGGACATAAGTTCACAGGGTAAAGACTCTGCTGCTGAACTAAACTCTGCCAAAAATAGCACACTTGGCTCTACACACAAATTAATGACACTCAAACTTCAGCTATACTTTAATACAAAGAACAGAAGAGATAAAAAGCCAAACTAATGACAGGCCTCAAGTAGGAAAAGCTAGAGGTGGGCCTTTGGGTCTCACTCAGACATTCACTGTTAACAGCAAAAAGAGAATTAACACAAAGGTTATGTACGTCACACCTACAAGGGGATCTCAATCTAGACAATTTGACAAGAGAGGGCCTAAAAAGGTCCACACATAAGAGGAATAAATCCAACCAGGAAGGTGAAAGACATCTACAATCAAACTACAGAACATTGAAGAAAGAAATTAAGACACAAAAAGATGGAAAGACCTCCCATGCTCACAGATAGACAGGATTAATACTGTTAAAATAGTTATACTACCTAAAGTAATATACAGACTAAATGCAATCCCCATAAAAATACCAAAGACGTTCTTCACAGAACTAGAAAAAATAGCACTAAAATTCATTTGGAATAATAAAAGAGTCAGAGTAGCCAAAACAATTTTAAGTCAAAAAAGCAAGCATGACTTCAAATTATAGTAATAAAAGTTGCCTGGTACATACACCAATGGTATATGAATACAAGACACAGAGGCAAACCAAAGACAAACCCACAAAGATACAGTCATCTGATCCTTGACAAAGGTACCAAAAACTCACTGGAGAAAACACAGCATTTTTAACAAATGATGCTGGAAAAATTTGTTATCTTTATGCAGAAGAATGAGACTAGACCTTCATCTCTCACCCTGCATAAAAACCAACTTAAAGTTAATCAAAGACTAGGAATTAAACCAGAAAGTGGAAATACTAGGGAAGAATATTGGCCAAACTATATTATTATATTATGTGCATGTATAAATATGTAACTATAAATCCCACCATTAGTACTATAATATACCCCCAAAAAAAGTAGAAGAAAAAAAAAAAAAAAAAAAAAAGATCCAGGCAAGCAACTTTTAAAAACTTTTGGAAGATGTCCTGTATTCTTAAATAGAGGCTCTCTATGTCTAATGAATGAAAGCAATTTCATTTATTAATGTCTTCAGGTCATTGATAATTAATGCAAAACTAGTCTGTTAACCATATAACTACCTGAGTTTTCAGGAAATAATTCATGTATTTATTAATTATTCTTCACTAACTGAATGGTTGTCTTACATAAAAATCTGTCTTCAGAGAGCAGCTTGTGATTTCTCCACTGGTCTTTTTTTTTTTTTTTTTTTTTATGGTGCTGGGGATTGAACCCAGGGCCTTGTGCTTGTGAGGCAAGCACTCTACCAACTGAGCTATATCCCCAGCCCTTCATTTACTACTTTGAAAACATTATTTCTCTTTTAAAATATACAAAAGGACTAGTGAAATTCTGAAAGTGGATGAGGCGCCAACAAGAAAAAAGTAAATGAAAGAGCACTAAAAATAACTTTGGTCTATTTTATAAATCTCTCTAGAGTCTGGATTTATTAGTAGGTTAAATCCCTTGATATACACGTTTATCAGGTTAGGAGAGTAGTAAGCTAAGATAACAACAGATATAAATGAAAATTTACCATAGCTTTATTTCAAAACTATATTGCATTCTAGCCAGGCAGGGTGGCACATGCCTATAATCCCAGCAGCTCAGCGGGCTGAGGCAGGAGGATCATGAGTTCAAAAGCCAGCCTCAGCAAAAGTGAGGTGCTAAGCAACTCAGTGAGACCCTCCCTGTCTCTAAATAAAATACAAAATAGGGCTGGGGTTGTGGCTCAGTGGTCAAGTGACTGAGTTCAATTCCCAGTCCCCCCCCTCAAAAAAAAAAAAAAAAAAAGTAGCATCCAAATGAACATTGTTACTTTGCTATTTACAAAGTAAGTTTTGATGTAGTTAAAAGTATCACACTGATACACATGAATATTTCAGGTTTTTATTTAAACATGACTAAAGCCATCCTTAATGGCTGCCTAATCATCCTAATTACTCTGGAATTACTATAAAAATACCAAGTAACACAAAAGTTCTGTGTTATTCCAGATATAAATGAAACACATCACTTCTATTTTTCCATTCACAGCTATTGAAGAACAATATCTAAATATGCAGTAGCTACTAGAATACAATTATACATTGTATTCAAATTTTAAAAGTAGCATGGCACTTACTTAACACATTATCTGATATACCCATGTTTAGAACAAAGAAAGAAGACCACTATGGCTACAGACAATTTTAACATAGAGGTCTGAGCCAAGTCTTGAAAAGTGGGTAAGGATAAGAGAAAGAAGTTCCAAACAAGAACATGAAAACTTAAATATATATTAAAAATCTTCTTAAGTCGAAAAACTTCTAGCAAATAGTTTTGCTAAATGCAGTTTTTATAAGAAAATGATGGGAAATAAGATTAAGTATGTAGATTATCCAAAGAACATACAGAAAGATATAGGTAGAAGTATAATGGGACGGTAAGGTATAACTTTACAACATTAAATAGCTATACATATGAAGTTCGTGGCACAGTTATCTGGCACATAAGGTAAAACAAATATTCAGTCAGTATTAACTAAAACTTTCAAATGTTACTTTCTGTAGTTTGGGCAGCTAGTAAATATAACTACACTGATAAAAAAAATTTGCAGTTAAATGTTCCTATTTATTTCTTAATTTCAATACATAATTTTACCACAAGGCCTTCAATATTATTCAAAAGGTACATCTCTATATCCTGTACTTTGAATCTGTGAACAGAAATATAGCTTGGTCTTTCCCCAGCCAATGGTAACCTTTCCCAACACTCTCTAAGGCTAGAGTTCTACAAACAGGACTTTCTGACCTCCAAAGAGATAAAAGTTTTATCAAGGAGGAGGTTTATATAAAAGATGAACTTATAGTCAGGTCTGTCTCTTCTTTAACCTGTGATTGTTCAGCTCTGACCCTGAGTTATTGGTGGGAGTAGGGGTGCACTGAGTAGGACAAGCTCAGTCCTAGCCCTCCTCATCTTTTTCCTTTTCGGTCCTGGCTTCAGCAATTCTCGGTTTCTTTAATTTGCCACATACAGTGGGTAAACAGGGAGCAAAGATGAAAGATTTGCAGAACTGTTTTCTGATTTGTTCTCAGTTTGGACATAAGAATGCTCAAAAGCCAAAGATTGATATCATAGATGGTCTTTCATTTTTTCATGATATTTTAGAGCTCAAAAGGCCATAAGATATCATTGATGATGATGACACCTCGTATTTATATAGGCTTTTACAAAGCACTCTTAAAAACATCATCTCACATTAATAACAACAAAAGCCATATGCGATCAACTAGTTTAGTTCTCTTTATAAATGAGAGGACTTACTGAAGTCAAAGAGATTAAATGACTTGGTCAGTATCACTAATGATAGCAATAAAATGCTAAATACATTGTGTACATTATCTCATTTAAACCATATAGCAACCTTAGAAGAAAATAATACTAAGAATTATCTTACTTTGAAGTTGAAAAAACTAAGATTTAAAAAGACTGAGAGACGGTATAGAGGAAAAAGAGACGGTGGGAGGGGTGAGGGGGAAGGAAAAAAATAACAGAATGAATCAAACACCATTACCCTATGTAAATGTATGATTACACAAACAGTACGCCTCTACTTCATGTACAGAGAAACAAGATGTACCCCATTTGTTTAAAATAAAAATAAATTTTTAAAAAAGACTGAGAAATTTGACTAAGTTCACACAGCTAATACGTAGCAGAACTGAGATTCAAAAAAATACTGATTCAAAACCCTATCCAGTTAACCCCTACACTATGCTGGGGTTTTTTGGTTTGGTTTGGTTTGGTTTGGTTCGGTTCGGTTCGGTTCGGTTCAGTTTGGTTTGGTATTGAGGATTGGAACCAGAGGTTCTTAACAACTGAGCCACATTCCCAGCCCTTTTTATTTTTTGAGACTTGTAGTGAACATTGTAACTCAATTCTTCTGAATCTTATCCTAGTCCAATGTGTACCCCACAGCCATCTGTTAAATTTAGTGAGGTATTCAAATAGAAATCTAATAAACATTACATTTGTTTTCTAATACATTAAAATATCTGACGCCCTTAAAAATCTAATGTTACAGATTTTGGATTCATCTCTGGTCATAAAAATAAAATCTTTAATTATATATGATGACATACATTAGTAAGTAAAATAATTATAGTATTCCTTTTATCAATGCAGCACCTCAGCAATTTTAAATAACTTTTATAAACTGTATGCACAGAATTCATTTCAAGAGAAAAAAATCATGGCACTTTGTTATATTCTTGCAGGTCTCCCTGCCCTAAGATCAGGATTATTTATAAAGAATATAAAAAAGCCAAATAGCATCTCTTAAAATTTTGGTTTTAGGAAATAAAGATAGATTTATAAGCAAACAGTATTAATGTCCTTGCTTTTACGATCTATCCTCAGGGAATTTCAAAGCACTTTATAAATGATAACAGTTTTAAAATGCTTCTAGGACATGGGTTGGTTAACCAAAGTATAGTAAGAATAATGGTAATTTAAAATTAATTTTCCATGCACAAATTAACAAAATATTTAATATTTATTTAGAGAGCTATAATATGCAGAAACTTTTCAAATATTATTATAATCCTGAAAGGTAATCAGGGTAGATTATATTATTCTCATCTTTAAATTAAGGAAGACCTTTAATTCATAATGGATACTTGTCTCACTCAGGTAATATCACAGTAATCACTATGCTGAGCCAGGATTGGAACCCTGGTCTCTGATTCCTAGGTCCTCATTTCTTATATAGAAGGAATGTTTAGTTAATATTTGATAAATGAATGTATACATGAGTCGGTCAGATCTCACCTGAAGGAAAGGATGAATCTCTAAATTCCAACCCATACTTTACCACTATATAACTTAATCCCTCTAACTGCACTTTTCATGTCAGAAGAATGAGGCTTTCCCTTCTAAAAGTATAATTATCCTCAGAAAAAGCAAGTTATTTTCAAGTTGATATATAGCAGACAGGAAAAATTAGTAATAATTTTCCTAGATAAAAATTACAAATCAAAAAACAAAAGTATGTTCTTAGAAATATCCCAGTAAACCCAAATGCTATAACCTTTATTTAACTTAGTCATAGCACAGCTAGAGAACAATTGTTACATATACTAGGCACACTTTTGAATGGAGTCATTTATACTAAAAATGGAAAAAAGAATTCCACCACTCAGCCCATATATGATTTTGCATCTATTAAAGTAGAAAAATATCAGATTCTCACAACTGTCAGTCTGTGCTATCAGACTTCACATTTAGCAATTATCTTGATGCCAGCTGTCCCCACAAGTTCATTCTGAATTGAATATGCCCTAGAAAAATATTAGATCTAAAATTTCAAGTGATCTGCAAAACATAGTGATAAGAATAGATGGCCTCTACTAGAATAGGCATGCACTGTGGGAACACCCAGAATCCTGTGATGGACATCAGTCATTTCTGCCTTCCCCCCAGAATTATTCCAGGTCTCCTTATAAAAATTCCAATTACTGTTTGAATAACACCCCTTCCCACACTCTCAGTATATGGGAAATACATAGGATCCTCTCACATCGCTTAACACAACCTGAAATGAACATTAAGACTTCTGATGACAGTATCAATGCTTTCCAGAATATCACACTCTTACAGTGAATACTTACTGTTTTGTCTGCCTACCACGTCATTCCCTTTTAATGGCACAGCAGTTAATGGCTGGGGCTCTGCCTGCATTTGAAACCTGTTTCCACAACTTCATACCTATGCAACTTAACTCACTTAACTTCTCCATGCCTCATGCTGTAAAATAAACATTCATTCACATATTCAACATATATGATCATATATAATTAAAATCAATTATTGGGTATGTTAAAACTCATGGATGTTCAGGCCACACTCAAATTCTTAGGAGTAGAACAGGCATCTGTATATTTTTTTTTAAATCAAGGATCTTAGGGATTGTGGCTTATACCCAACTTTGAGGACCTTTAACTAAAACATGAAATGATCAATTCCAAAAAGTTGTTTGCAACTTGGGATGAAGTAAGTCTGGTTTCAATTCAATTAAACCTAATTCAATTAAAGGGTGTGTCAACTGACAGGAAGTGAGGCAAAACCAAGATTGGCAGGGGAAAAAAAAAACTATAATTATCTAATTATTTGTATCATTACATTCACTTCATCATTATGTGCCACTCAAAATTCACTCTAATGCTACTTTACTCTTTGTACCCTTTTGTCCAAACAATGCCTTTCTAAAAAAGTAATACATAATGAGCAGAAATTTGCGCTTATGATATTTTTCAGGGGAAGACTGGTTACAATCACAAATGGTGATCATTTTTGTTTCACACCTAATTTAACTCCTTATCTACAGGCTAAGCTTTTGTCAGAGTATTCAGAGAACTAAAGGTCATATTCATCTCATCACCCTCCCTTTTACTTTATTTTTATTTATTTATTTATTTATTTTTTTAGTGGAAAAGCATCTTTGGGTTTAATCCCCATTAACAACAAAAACGACAAGAGCAAACCAACAAAACCCCTGCAACTGTTTGGCTTAATGCTCAGAGGCAGAGGTGGCAGCCCTGGCCCTATTGCTGTGTGGCAGAGTAATGCCCTGGGTGTCGTGCAGTGCCTCTGTGCCTGAGCCATGCGCTGACCCACCCCAGGCTGGAATTGTATGCCAGTGTCCACACTGGCGTGAGGAGTTGGGGACGGCTCTACCTCTGTGATTCAGGCCCCTGTGCGTTGCCCCTGTGAGGCTCTGCGGTGTCCTTGCCCATGGTGGTTCTCTGACTGGACCACACAAATTGCAGACCAGGTGGGGTGGCCGTGTGCACAGAGTGCTGAGAAAGAAGTGTGGGGTGGAGCCGCCATGTGTTGGGCACCAGGAAGCAGCCCCTCGTTGGGCTCAGTGTCCTCAAGGTGTGTGATGGAGGGGGCAGCCCACATCACTCCAGTGCCCTGGGGGCCACTGTTGTATTGTCTCAGGGTGAATCTGTCCTCATCTCCTTCAGTAAGCGTGGGCCACACTCTCCTCCTTTCCTAAACTCACTCCTAACCCTCTGATGAGTAGACTAGAACTTTACAAATTTTTAAGTCATGCTTCTTTGTTGACTAAAATTCTCACCTTTGACTCTCTTCTCCTGTTTTATGAGAAGCATTCAAAAGCACACCAAGCTCCATCTTCAGCACAGAGCTGAGAAATGTGTTCAGCCAACATGTCTCTCTTTGCTCCCAGGTCCTCTCTGCCATGAAACACTGGGGCAGAGCAGTTAGGTCAGTCTTGGCTGTCCTGTAGCAAGGCTGACCCCTCCTCCTGTGTCCAGTCATGCTCCTCACTCCTGTCTAACACTGACCAGAGTGGCCTCACTGCCCATATGTCATAGGCAGCCTGCAGCAGCCTGAGGCTTTCTGCAAGTCTTTTCTTCCTGAGCATGTGCAGAGTCACCCTTGAAGGTGACAAAGGTGCTTTGATGGTCCCCACTGCAGTCAGGTACCAGGAACCCCTCTTGTGCCCTGCTGTGTGCTTTTTTTGGAGTCTGGTGTTAGCAATGGCTCTGCCAAGTCAGTTAAGAAGAACCCCACCCTCAATATCTGATTACCCTGGTTATTTGATGAAGTCTCTTCTTTCCCAGTACACCCAGGTGGCTTGTGGTCTTTCTGGCCTGCCTTTGTCAGACTCCTATTGGTTCAGTTTAGCCAGAGTCCCCCTCATTTCTGCTGCTTCAGGTCATTGTGCTAGTCAGCTTCTTGATGCTGTGACCAAAATGTCTGTCATGAACAATGTAGAGGAGGAAAAGTTTTTTGTCTCACTGTTTTGGAGGTTCAGTCCATAGTTGGACAACTTTATTACTGTGGACTGAAGGTGAGAAGGTTGTAGCAGAAGCATATGGCCAAGGAAAGCTGCTCAGTTAATGGCAGTCAGGAAGGAGGGAGAGTGGGTGGAGGGCAGGCCAAGGGGCCAAGGTGTAGTCCCCAAAGGTGCACCTCCAGTGACCTGCTTCCTCCAGCCACCCCCTCTGCCTGCATTGACCACCTAGTAGCCCATTTAAGTAATTAATCCAGCAAGTGAATGATGACACTGATTAGGTCACACCCACAGCTCCCATGATCTGACCACTCCACCTCTGAAGGTCCCTGCACTGTCTCACATGTGAGCTTTGGTGGACATCTCATGTCCACACCATTCATCCATTGTGCATTCATTGATTCTACCTGCCCCTTGGCTACAAAGCCCCCTGTCCATGCAGTTTTAAGGGCTGAGCCCAATCTTTTTTGCCCACTGAAAAACCTAGTGGCTGTGGTCCCTGTACCTGTCATGTCCTGAATAATTCACCTTGTGATACTTTAATAAGTATCATTGATTCCTTTATGTTCTTTCCCTTTCCCCACTTTCTCTTGGTGCTGGAGTCTGAATCCAGGGATGCTCATCCACTAAGCCACATCCCCGATCCTGTTTATTTTTCATTTTGAGAGAGGGTCTTGCTACGTTGCTAGGGATGGCCTTGAATTTGTGATCCTCTTGCTTCAGCTTGCAGAGTTACTGTACCTTTGCACCTGCTTTTTTCTTTAGCAAAGGTCTATGTGTGGCAATGTGGGCTTTCTCCAGCACGCACCTCTCAACTCCTTGGGTCTCTAACCTTCACTCATCTCCAAAACACACTTTACATGTTTGTTACAGTCAGTCCACTCCTACTACTACTTGTCTTGGCACATTCGGGTTTCTGCAACAAAACCCACATGGGGCAGCTCTTAAACAACAGAAATTCACATCAGGCTTCTGGAGGCTGGTAATCTAAGATCAAGACACTGCAGATTTGGAGACTGGTCTCCCCATTGTTCTTCACCTGGTGGATGGGGCAGGGAGCCCTCTGGACCTTTGTATACGGCACTTCTAAAGCATCCATTCTCCTGACCTAGGATCTCCCAAAAGCCCCTCCTGATAACATGGCATTAGGGTTGAGGAGTCAACGTGAATTTGGGGCAGGCAAACATTCAGACTATAAAAAGGTGGGAGAGGGTTCATTTGGGGTGGTGCCACCCCCAGGCCAGTGTCTGCTGGAGTTGTGCTGGGAAATCTCTGAGGACAGGGATAGATGACCCTATGATCCAGGTCAGAGACCAGTTCCTGCCCAGCACACGCGTTGACCATGACTGAGCCCTGCACTTGCACACCCTCCTTCTGGAGGCTGCCTGTGCCCTGCTGTGGTATAGATGAGTGTCCACCCAGAGGCCCATGTATTGAAGTTGGTCCCCAGTTGGTGAAGCTATTAGGAGGCAGGCCTGGAGGGAAGAGGTGAGGGCTTTGGGGACCTGGCCCTTCCTGTCTCTTTTCATCCCAGCTGCCATGAGGTGCTCAGGCCTCCTCTGCCACACACTTCCACCATGATGTGCTGTGCTGCCACAGGCCAGAGCTTCATGGTCAGATAACTGTGGACTGAAACCTCTGAAACCTTTCCTTCTTGTGAGCTGTTAATCTCAGGTATTTTGTCACAGAAATGGAAAGCTGACTTTTATGCCTTTCTTGTGCAGTACACAGGCCCAAAGGTGAACACAAGGATAATGGTGATTAGCGGGGCCCATAAGTGGGAGGAGGGAGGGGAACCACTCCTGTAACCAAGTCCAGAAGAAATTAAGAGTAGAGTTCAGTCCTACGATGTTCCACATCTTCTTGTAGGTTTTTGATTTTATCTTGTACAATGCCAGAGCAGTCGGCATAGAAACAGCACTCTTCACCAAGGAACAGGCAAAGCCCTCCTTCCTTCGCCATTGCAGGATGACAGCGGCCAAGGAATCAAGTTGAACCTGTAGATCTCAGATGGTAGAGCCGGTGTCCGATTGGCCTGTTGGCAACTTCGTCTTCCTCACACAGGGCACCAGTTGTTGCTCCCTGTCAGGGAACAAGGTCTGATGTACCTCCTTAGGGCCCGCCTGATGAGAATACAGGGCCTAGCAGGCTGATGAGTGTCGGCGGCAAAGGAAACGCAGCAGAGCCGGGAGGTCTGTCAGTTCACAAGACACAGCAGGAATCTCCTCCCTTTTACTTTAAGATACCTCTGGGATAGGCTAGCATACATTTTCATTACTCTCTAGTCTTAAAGTTGATTAATAATAATCATAATTAATAATATCTGTATATTTCATTCTAACATTTACAAGTACTGGATTCAAAGTAAAACTCAGTAAAAGAATCTGGTACAATTGTTTTTTAAATAATACATTTTACTTTTGTATTTTTTTCCTTCATACATTTCCTTATTCTAGCTCTGCTTTCTATTTAACAAATATTTACTGTAGGCCACAAATATTGCCAATGAGTATGAAATGCAACAATAAATAAAACAGTCACTTCCCTTTTGGAAAGTAAAGTCCAGAAAAGAAAAATATATATACAAACAAGGTAATAAATAATTTGAATTGTCAACTTGATTGGATTAAGAAATGATGATTAAGAGGCTTCTGGGTGTGTCAATGAGGGTGTGTCTAGGAATGACTGCAATGTGGGATAGTGAACTGAATTGAAGGCACTCCCTAAGACAGCACTGCCCAATAGGATGGAATAAAAGGTGGGAAAACAAGGAAGCAGAATGCAGATGCAAGCTCAGCTCTTCTGACTCTCACTTCTTCACTTTTCCAAAGTAGATTCTGCCAGTGATTCTCCAGGTTGTTTCCAGAAACCCTGGTCTTAGACTAGGATAGTACTGTTGATCTTTCTTGTTCTGAGGCTTCTGCATCTTTAACTGCACAGCTGCTGGTTCTTCCAGCTCTCCAGCTGCAGATGGTCATATATAAATTCCCCTTTTATAATCATACTTCCTGTTGATTCTGTTCCTCTAGAGGACCCTGACAAATACAAACAAATAACTCCATGGGAATGTGCCATATTATAACAAAGATATTCACAAGGTGCTATGGAGAAGCAAGCAAATACTGCCTGAGGACAGAGTTTACACATAGACATAAAGCATCCAGGCATAGATAGAACACAAGAACAAGCATAGAAGAATATGTTCATGGAAGAGAAAATACATGAGATGGCTGTAACAAAAGGCTTACAGAGGTGGAAATCATAGCAGGCCTTCTATGGTATGTGAATAATGAGCACTTGAGTCTGTCAGGCCAAGACAGTGATAGTTTTAAGCACATCAGTTCTGTGCTTAATTTACCGGAGGCCAAAATTTTCCTGAGATTGGCTGCTGCCCCCATTTCTCCACAGTGCTACCACTTTCCTAAGCCCCTATCCCTGCCTTCACGGCCCATGTTGCCTGTGGCTAATCAGAAGTACTTATGGTTCTTTAAATATGTTGCACGTTCTCACCAGCTACTAATGTCAAAAGCAGGAAATAAGAAACATCTAAAGGGGTGAGAGCAACCCTATGGTGCAGTTTTCGACAATTATTAAGATGAATAATACTGAATCAGCCCGCCCGTTCCCCAAGCCGGGGTAGGACGCCATCACGGAGTTAGCTGGCCCACCTGATCCCCACATGGAGGTCAGACACCATCGCTGAGCCTGCCTGCCTGCCCCTCAACTGTGGAGGGACACTGCACTTGCCTCTGTGCTGTCTCAGTGCACCCTACCTGGGGCTCCTCAGCTTCTTTGGAGGCTGGTGCAGGCACTGTGAATTATTCCTGAAGGCGTGGCCATCATCATTGGAAGGGCGGCTCTCTTCCTGAGACACCTACAGGAGACTGGAGGCACTTTGATAGGACTCAGCAATCAAGAGAAAGAGGTACTGAGAGACTAGGGACTAACTCAGAGCAGCCAGGTGAGTCTCTTCCACTGGGCTAGGCTCCCTGGACGGGTCAGTAGTCCTGGAATGCAGTGAACTTCGTGGAGTAGAGTTGCCCAGTGAGACTCCCTTGCTGGAGCCGTGAATCCAGACAACAGGGAGAACTGTAGAGGAGGACCACCCAGCAAGAGGCTTCAGTACAGAGCAAGGGTCCCAGGCCTGGGGAGTAGGTCCAGTCCCCAGGGAACATCGTAGAGGAGGGCCGCTCAGAGAGAGAGTCCCTTGCAGGGCCAGGACCCCAGAGAAGGTGGTAGTTCCATGCCCCAGGGAACGTCGCAGACGAGGGCCGTCCATCGAGAGTCTCAATCTCAGGGCGAGGCTCCCTGGCCCAGGAGGTAGTTCTGGACTGAAGGGAACTTCTTGGAGGAGAGCTGCCCAGAGAGACATCCCCACCGGTGAGTCTTCCCCACCGGGCAAGGCTTTTCCACCACGGTGGTAGAACTAGAGACACAGGCCCAGACCAGCCATGCCCCAGCCCACAGTTTAGTCCCCCTTTTGACTGACCATCAGTCAACAAGTGGAGTGCCTCTTCCAACCAGCAGGACATGTACCCCACCTGAAGGCCAACACCCCTAGAAGGGCAGCTTCCTTGTGTATCACTGCATTGTCAAGTTCCTCCAAGATTTCAGGCTATTGAAGGCTAGGAGACGAGATACTGGAAATCTATAGGGACACTATAAGTCAATAGAGTTTCACTACTAGAGGGGTAGATATCTGACCAATATGAGAAAACAAGGGAAGAAAATGTCCCAAACAAACCTAGATGCTACATCAATAAAATCCAATGACAGCATGGCAGAAGAAATGTCAGAAAGGGAGTTCAGAATGTACATAATTAAAATGATCAGAGAAGCAAACGATGACATGAAAGAGCAAATGCAGGCTTTGAATGAACGTACCAATCAACAGTTAAAGAGCAAATGTGGGAAGCAAAAGATCATTTCAATAAAGAGTTAGATATACTGAAAAAAAAAAACAGAAATCCTTGAAATAAAAGAAACAATAAACCAAATTAGAAACTCCACAGAAAGCCTAACCAATAGAATAGAACACCTGAAAGACAGAACCTCAGACATTGAAGACAAAATATTTAACCTTGAAAACAAAGTTGACCAAACAGAAAAGATGGTAAGAAATCATGAACAGAATCTCCAAGAACTATGGGATATCATGAAAAGGCCAAATTTGAGAATTATTGGGATTGAGGAAGGCTTAGAGAAACAAACCAAAGGAATGAATAATCTATTCAATGAAAGAACATCAGAAAATTTCCCATGTCTGAAGAATGAAATGGAAAATCAAGTACAAGAGGCTTATAGGACTCCAAATATACAAAATTACAACAGACCCACACCAAGGCACATTATAATGAAAATACCTAACATACAAAATAAAGACAGAATTTTAAAGGCTGAAAGAGAAAAGAATCAAATTACTTTCAGGGGGAAACTAATATGGATATCAGCAGATCTTTCAACCCAGACCTTAAAAGCTAGAAGGGCCTGGAACAACATTTTTCAAGCTCTGAAAGAAAATGGATGCCAACCAATAATCTTATATCCAGCAAAACTTACCTTCAGATTTGATGACAAAATTAAATCTTTCCATGATAAACAAAAGCTAAAAGAATTTACAAATAGAAAGCCGGCACTATAGAATATTCTCAGCAAAATATTCCTGAGGAAGAAATGAAATACAATGATGTAAAAATCAGCAAAGGGAGGAAATACCCTAAAGGAATAGCAAAATAAAGGAGAAACAAAGTCGTGTCAAAAAACAAAAATGAGTCAAATGACCAGGAATACAAAACATATCTCAATAATAACCCTAAATGTTAATGGCCTGAACTCAGCAATCAAAAGGGATAGGCTGGCAGATTGGATTAAAAAGAAAGACCCAACAATATGCTGCCTGCAACAGACTCATCTCATAGAAAGAGATATCCACAGACTAAAGGTGAAAGGATGGGAAAAAACATACCATGAACATGGACTCAGCAAAAAAGCTGGAGTATCCATCCTCATATCAGATAATGTGGACTTCAAGCCAAAGTTAGTCGGAAGGGATAAAGAAGGACATTTCATTCTACTTAAGGGAAGCATAAATCAGCAAGACATAAATATCTATGCCCCCAACAGTGGCTCATCCATGTACGTCAAACAAATCCTTCTCAATTTCAGAAATCAAATAAACCACAACACAATAATACTAGGTGATTTTAACACACCTCTCTCACCACTGAACAGATCTTCCAAACAAAAATGGAACAAAGAAACCATAGATCTCAATAACACAATCAATAATTTAGACTTAATGGACATTTATAGACTATACCATCCAACAAAGAGCAAATACACTTTCTTCTCAGCAGCACATGGATCCATCTCTAAAATAGACCATATGTTATGCCACAAAGCTACTGTTAGCAAATACAAGAAGATAGAGATACTACCTTGTACTCTATCAGATCATAATGGATTGAAATTAGAAATAAATGACAGAATAAAAAACAGAAATTTCTCCAATACCTGGAGATTAAATAATATGCTATTCTATGATGAATGAATAACAGAAGACATCAGGAGGGAAATAAAAAAACTCTTAGAGGTAAATGAGAACAAAGAAACATCATATCAAAATCTCTGGGACACTATGAAAGCAGTAATTAGAGGACAATTCATTTCATGGAGTGCATTCAATAAAAGAAGTAAAACTCAACAAATAAATGACCTAACACTACAGCTCAAAGCCCTAGAAAAAGAAGAACAGATCAACACCAAAAGTAGTAGATGACAGGAAATAGTTAAACTCAGAGCAGAAATCAACGAAATTGAAACAAAAGAAACAATAGAAAAAATTGGCAAAATAAATAGTTGGTTCTTTGAAAAAATAAACAAAATTGATAAACCTTTAGGCACACTAACAAAGAGAAGGACCGAGAAAACTCAAATTACTAAAATTTGGAATGAACAAAGAACATGAGTGAAATACAAAACATAATTAGAAGCTATTTTGAAAATCTATACTCCAACAAAATAGAAAATCTTGAAGACATCAATAGGTTTCTAGAGACATATGAATTACCTAAACTGAACGAGGACATACACAATTTAAATAGATCAATTTCAAGTAATGAAATAGAAGAAGTCATCAAAAGCCTACCAACAAAGAAAAGTCCAAGACCAGATGGGTTCTCAGTCGAGTTCTACAAAACCTTTATAGAAGAGCTCATTCCAATACTTCTCAAAGTATTCCATGAAACAGAAGAGGAGGGAACCCTCCCAAACTCATTCTATGAAGCCAATATCACCCTGATACCTAAACCAGACAGAGACACATGGAGGAAAGAAAATTTCAGACCAATATCCTTAATGAACATTGATGCAAAAATTCTCAACAAAATTTTAGCAAATCGCATACAAAAATATATTAAAAAGATAGTTCACCACAATCAAGTGGGTTTCATCCCAGGGATGCAAGGTTGGTTCAACATCAGGAAATCAATAAATGTAATTCACCGTATCAACATACTTAGTCAAGAATCACATGATTATTTCGATGCAGAAAAAGCATTTGATAAAATACAGCATCCCTTCATGCTCAAAACACTAGAAAAAATAGGGAGAGTAGGAATGTTCCTTAACATTGTAAAGGCCATCTATGCTAAGCCCATGGCTAATATCATTCTAAATGGTGAAAAACTGAAAGCATTCCCCCTAAAAACTGAAACAAGGCAGGGATGCCCTCTTTCACCACTTCTATTTAAACATTGTCCTTGAAACTCTAGCCAGAGCAATTAGACCAAAGAAATTAAAGGAATACGAATAGAAAAGAAGAACTCAAACTATCCCTATTTGCTGATGACATGATTACACATTTAGAGGAACCAGGAAATTCCACCAGAAAACTTTTAGAACTCATAAGTGAATTCAGTAAAGTAGCAGGATATAAAATCAATGCTTATAAATCTAATGCTTTTTTATTCGTAAGTGATGAATCCTCAGAAAGAGAAGTTAGGAAAACCACCCCATTCACAATTGCCTTCAAAAAAATAAAATACTTGGGAATCAATTTAACAAAAGAGGTGAAAGACCTCTACAGTGAGAACTACAGAACACTAAAGAAAGAAATTAAAGAAAACCTTAGAAGATGGAAAGATCTCCCATGTTCTTGGATAGGAAGAATTAATATTGTCAAAATGGCCATACTACCAAAAGTGCTATACAGATTCAATGCAATTCCAATTAAAATCCCAATGATGTTCCTTACAGAAATAGAGCAAGCAATCATGAAATTCATCTGGAAGAATAAGAAACCCAGAATAGCTAAAGCAGTTCTTAGTGGAAGAGTGAAGCAGGGGGTATCGCAATACCAGAACTTCAACTATCCTACAAAGCAATAGTAACAAAAATGGCATGGTACTGGTACCAAAACAGACAGGTAGATCAATGGTACAGAATAGAGGACACGGACACAAACCCAAATAAATACAATTTTCTCATACTAGACAAAGGTGCCAAAAATATGCAATGGAGAAAAGATAGCCTCTTCAATAAATGGTGCTGGGAAAACTGGAAATCCATATGCAACAGAATGAAACTAAATCCCTATCTCTCACCCTGCACAAAACTCAACTCAAAATGGTTCAAGGACCTCAGAATTAGACCTGAGACCCTTCATCTTATATAAGATGATAAGATGATACCTTCATCTACCTTCATCTACCTTCATCTACCTATAGAAGAAAAGGTAGGTCCAAGTCTTCAACATGTCGGTTTAGGATCAGACTTCCTTAACAGGACTCCCATAGCACAAGATATAAAAGCAAGAATCAATAACTGGGATAGATTCAAACTAAAAAGCTTTCTCTTGGCAAAGGAAACTATCAGCAATGTGAAGAGAGAGCCTACAGAGTGGGAGAAAATCTTTGCCACTCATACTTCAGATAGAGCACTCATTTCCAGAATATATAAAGTACTCAAAAAACTCTATACAAATAATCCAATCAACAAATGGGCTAAGGAAATGAACAGACACTTCACAGAAGAAGATCTACAAACAATCAACAGATATATGAAAAAATGTTCAACATCTCTAGTAATAAGAGAAATACAAATCAAAACTACACTAAGATTCCATCTCACCCCAATTAGAATGGCGACTATCAAGAATACAAGCAACAATAGGTGTTGGCGAGGATGTGGGGAGAAAGGTACACTCATACATTGCTGGTGGGGCTGCAAATTAGTGCAGCCACTCTGGAAAGCAGTGTGAGATTCCTCAGAAAGCTTGGAATGGAACCACCATTTGACCCAGCTATCCCACTCCTTGGCCTATACCCAAAGGACTTAACATCAGCATACTACAGAGATGCAGCCATATCAATGTTCATAGCTACTCAATTCATAATAGCCAGATTGTGGAACCAACCTAGATGTCCTTCAATTGATGAATGGATAAAGAAACTGTGATATATACATATATAGATATAGATATAGATATAGATATAGATATATATGTATACACACACACACACACACAATGGAATATTACTCAGCCATAAAGTATAATAAAATTATGGCATTTGCAGGCAAATGGATGAAATTGGAGAATATCCTATTCTAAGTGAGATAAGCCAATCTCAAAAAACCAAAGGATGAATGATCTCACTGATAAGCAGATGATGATACATAATGGGGGGTGGGAGGGGTCAAAATGGAGGAAGGAGGGACTGTATAGAGGGAAAAGTGGGGTGAGAGGGGTGGGGGGGAAGGGAACAAAACAGAATGCGTCAAAAAATATTACCCTATGTAAATGTATGATTACACAAATGGTATGCCTCTACTTCATGCACAGAGAAACAAGATATATCCCATTTGTTTACAATAAAAAAAGTAAAAAAAAAAAAAATTAAAAAATTTTAAAAATTTATAAAAAATACTTGATCATCCCTATCCTCTAAACTTTGTCATTTGCTGTTACAGCTGTTTCATGGAAATGTAACCTGTTCTTCATAATCAGAATTTGGTACATCTTATAACAACCAACAGGAAGGGATGCAATTCTGCTTCCCAGACATTGAATGAAAAGTAAAAGCATTTAAAATGGTGTTGTTTGTTTTTCTGCTTTGTTTTGATACGTTCTTTAGAAAATCAGACTTTACACAGTGTGGTAGTGCATACCTGTAATCCCAGTTACTCAGGAGGCTGAGGCAGGAGGATCACAAGCTTGAGGCCAGTCAAGCAACTCAGTGAGATCCTATCTCAAAACAAAAGAAAAAGGGCTGGGGATGTAGCTTAGTGACTGATTCTTTACCTAGCACAAGCAAAGCTCTGGGTTGGATTTCCAGTACTATAAAATTAGACTTCAGTTTTAATAAGGTGGTAGGTGGAGCATTCCTTTTTGTTTTCAATACCACCTAGAAATAACTTCTCCTTTCTTAAAAAAACAGTAAAACAAAACAAACTACTCTCATATCACCCTTGTTTAGTTAGTAGGGTGTTATCCTAAAACCTTACTCAAAAGAGAAATAAAGCAGCATGATAGCAATTCACAGAATTTTAGATCTGAAAGGACTTAAGAGGCAATACAGCAGTGTGCTCAGGTTATGGTTCCTTTGCAGTTCAGATTAACAAGGGCTGGTGCTGATTATCTAGTATCCTGGGTAGAAATGTAGCAAATAAAGGTAGATTTATAGCCCTGAGAGAAATCAATATACTATCACCACTGCCTTCTCCAAATCATTTTTAAAGGAATATTTCTGTGAGGGAATAGAAATGAAAATGACATGATTCAATACAGAATTATTAAATTCCTAAGAATTTGTTTTTACCTATTACATATCTAATAGGTTAAGGAAAAATTTATGCTAATGATCAAAAAGGCATAGCCATCATTACCAAATTAATGAAGGTGTGAGTTAACAGATTTTTCTTATTATTTGAGTTGCTAAGGATCCAAAGTCACCTCTTAACCATTTCAGGAATCTCCTAGGCGGACTCCCCGAAGTATAATCATGTAATCTCTGCTGAAATACTACCTTTTTATTGCGTACATTTAAGGTATAACACTGTAGTTTGATATATATAGTGAAACATTACTATAGCCAAGCAATTCACATATCCATTATTTATCTTTTCTCCCCTTTGTTGATAAAAGCAGCTAAAACATACTCTCAGCAAACTTCTATTATATATTATTAACTCTCAACTCATTGCTAAATACATTAGATCTCTAGACTTATTCATCCCACATAACTTTGTTCCTTTTGACCACCATCTCCTCCCACACACCTGACCCCCTCCCACCTGTGCACTGGTTCTCTATGTATTTGGCTCTTTTTATAGATTCCACATATGCCTCAGATCACCAAGTACTTTTCTGTGTCTGACTTACTTCACCAAGAATAATATCCTCCAGTTTTATTCACATTCTTACAAATGGCATCATCTCCTTTTTAACACATACTTTAAAATATTGGTTATGTGTATTCATAATTTCTTTTTTCTTTTAGTTGTAGATGGACACAATACCTTTATTTTGTTTATTTATTTTAATGTGGTGCAGAGGATTGAACCCAGTACCTCATACATGCTAGGCAAGCACTCTACCACTGACCTACAACCCCAGTCATCCACTGATAAATACTGTTTACATTACTTGTGAACGATGCAGCCATGAACACGGGAGAGCAGATATCTCTACACGATGCTGATTTCACTTTCTTTGGGTACATATCCAGAAAAGGGATCGACTACTGAGTCACAGTATAGTGTACTTTTAATTTTTTTGTATCAGTAAATGAAACCAGAGGAGCTTAACCACTGAGCCACATCTCCAGACCCCTTTTTTTTTTTTTTTTTTTTTTTTTTTTTAGACAGGGCCTCACTAAGTTGTTGAAGCTGATTTTGAACTTGCACTCTTCCTGCCTCAGTCTCCAGAGTCACTGGAATTACAGGCATGTGCTACTATGCCCAGCCTATTTTAATTTTTTGAGAAAACTCCACGCTGTTTTGCATGACGGTTATACCAATTTACGTACCTACGAACAATAGATGAGGCTTCCCTTTTCTCTGGTGCTTCACCAATACTTATATCTTGTCTTTTTTGTAATAGCCATCCTAGGACTTGTGAGGTAATCGCATGTGTTTTTGGTTTGCATTTCCCTGTTAGATGGTAAGCACCTTTTCATATACCTGTTGGGCTTTTTTGTCTTATTTTGGAAAATATCTTTTCAGATATTTGTCCATTTTTAAATCAGGTTTTTTCTGGGGGAATGCTTAGAGTTGTGTGAGCTCCTTATATATTTTGGATATCAAGTCTTTATTAGGGGGAAGGCTCACAAACATTTTCTCCTAATCAATAGGCTCCTTTTATTTTGTTAATTATTTTCTTTTCTATACATAAGCTTTTTGGTTTGATGCAGTCCCACTTGGGTATTTTTTCTTTTTTTGGCCAACCTTTTGGTATCATATCCAAAAAATAATTGCCAAGCTCAATGTCAAAGAGCTTTTCCCTTATATTTTCCTTTAGGAGTTTTATGGTTCCTGGTCTTATAGTTATGTCTTTTATTTATTTTGAACTGATTTTTTCTGTAATGTACAAGAGCCCAGTTTCTCTTGCATGTGGAAATCCAGTTCTTCCAACATCATTTTTTTTTTTTTCAGTGCTGAGGATTGAACCCAGGGCCTTATGCATGCAAGGCAAGCACTCTACCAACTCATGTAGTGAAACATTATTATAGTCAAGTAATTCACATATCCATTATTTATTTATCTTTTCTCCCCTTTGTTGATAAAAGCAGCTAAAACATACTCTCAGCAAACTTCTACTATAGCCCCCAACATCATTTGTTGAAAAGACTATCCTTTCCCATTAGTTCTTCTTGTTGTCCTTGTTGAGAATTAGTTAACCATATGTTCGGGTTTATTTCTAAGCTTCGTATTGTGTTCCACTGGTATACATATCTGTTTTATGCTAGTTCCATAATGTTTCAATTACTACAGCTTTCAAGTGTAATTTGAAATCACAAAGTGTGATGTCTTCAATCATTCTCAAGATTGTTTTGGCTATTTGGGGTTTCTTTCCAAAGAAATTTTTTCTATTTCTGTAAATTACTACCCTTAACTCTCCTTATTTCCTTTTAATTTTCTCTCCTTTCCTCTTTCTTCTAAGCTTCTCACTCTAGATCACAATTGGCTAATATTAGATGCATAGAAATAGTGATTACTTTTCCTGGCACATGATTAGGCTATGGTTATAATCCCTTAGGAAAGTTCAGAATTTTTCCATCCACTTAAGAGTTCAATTTACTCATCTTCCAGCCCAAAGAGAGGGATATAGAAAAATATAGAGTATTCTTAGAGGTAAGAATATCCACACAATGGAATACTGTCATTAAATATGAATAAAGTATTGATACATACAATGTGAATAAATTCTGAAAATATACGTGGAGTGAAAGAACATGGTCATTAAAGAAAATATATTGTATGATTCCATTTATGTGAAATGTCCAGAATAGGTAAATCTACTAAGACACAAAGTATACTACTGATCGCACAGGGCTTAGGGAGATACGGGAAATGGGAAGTGACTGTTAACATCTATGGGGCTTCTTTTGGGGGTGATAAGAATACTCTAAAATTAGATTGTGGTAGTGGTTTCATAACACTTGGAATATAGTAAAAACCACTGAATTGTAAACTTTAAATGGAGGAACATCATGGTATGAGAATTATGCTTCAATAAAGCAGTTTTTTTTTAAGTTATCTAATACACCAGCCTATACACACACACTTATTTACAATGATTTGTCAAGTATCAGCCTGCATTTCATCTACCAAAAATTTTAAATTTTTTCTGATAAACAAGTTTATTTGTAAATTTAGTCAGCATACATCATTAACCTAAAATTTTAAATACAGGATAAATTTTAAAACCATTTGCAAGGCCATCCCTATAAAAGGGATTTTCCTAAGAAAGAAAATAACCAGACGTAACCCATGCCAACATCATTTTAATTTGCAGAGGTCCAAATAACCTGGAGCTGTCTACTCCTCCCTCAGAGCAAATTTACACTAAACTTCACAAGGAAAAGAATCAACCCTTAATACTGTTTCCTCTTAGGAGAAAAAACCTAGTTTTGAGACCAAAAACAAAACAAGGAAAAGCCAAACTAGATAAAATATTAGTTAATAGATGATACTGGTATGAATAACTTGTTATTTTATTCTACAGTCCTTATAAATAAAATCCCCCGTTAGTGTGTGCATTATCAGCTAGAGAATTAAGTTAACACGTAGTAGAATGAGGACGTATACAAGGTATATTACACATAACATGAAAACAAGTGCATTTCTACTTAGGAGAAAAATCAACATGACTCTAATTACACACACCTTAATGACACTTGTGAATGTACAACATCTACCGCCACTTGTGAAGGTACAACATATAATTTAAAAATGTTGACACTACAATACATAAAATAGTTATAGTAAATGCATACAGTATATTCTATAGCCAGGTTTACTTTTTTTTTTTTTTTAAGGAACCTCTAAGTTACACTGTGGTTAAGACTTATATCTTCACTCTTAAAAAATCATACTTCACATTCTATCACAGTGAAGTATGGTCAGACTTAACAGCTCCAACTGCTAAACACTTGGATCAAGTCATAACCAGTTTATTGAAAAAGGACCCTGTACACATTTCAGTTCTAAAACCTTAATAGTTACCCAACAAATCAACAACATACAGAAATATGCATCATAAGGAAAAGTATCACCCATCCCTTCTGCATATTAGCAACTTGTCACTGAGGTCTGTGAACAGTCACCTTTGAATTCATCCTGAATGAAAGATGGAATGACTTAAGTGCAAAGCAACATATTATAAACAGTTTCTTACCAGAAAAAAAGTCACAAATTAAACCTAAGAATTTTACAGAATTTACCATAAAAACTGCCTGCACTCTCTCCCAGTATCTGGTGAGTCAACTGGGTTCTTTAAGTATGAGGTGACTCTCTCAGCATGGATGGCACACAGATTAGTATCTTCAAATAAACCCATAGTTATGCTCCACCCTTCCTAAAGGGTGCCATTGGCTGCACTCTGAAACCTCAAGTCAGTTTTGAAATCCTGGGTGATCTCCCTTACCAACCTCTGGAAAGGCAATTTCCAGATGAGAAGCTCCATCAATTTCTGGTAACCACGAAGAGCAAAGCACCACAGTATGGGCCTGAAGCAATCTGCAGGGGCAGGTGGGGAGGCCTCCCCACCAGGGGACTTAAGGAGCAGTCTGCTTGGTTTGGGTCATTTTCTGATCCCGAAGCAAAAGAACATTGCTGCCCCAACAAACTACCAAACCACTCTGCCTCAAAATTTTAAATTTTTAAATTCAAAATTTCTGAATACCTTGATATGAAGATGGTAGCAATAATGACAAAGGCAACAAAAATATCAAGTATTCATTGAGAGCATATTTTGCCAGATATGTGCTAAAAATATATAATTTCATTGAATCCCTATAAAACCTCTAGAAGCAGATTCTATTACTATCCAATAAAACGTATTATTTCTTTTAATCCTTAAAATGAAAACTATTGTTTTCCTCAATTTACATAAATCAGATTTAGGATGGTAAAACAAATCATTCTGTTCTACTAGTGTCAGAGCTATGATTTAAACCTTGTATTACTAAACTCTGCTGACATTTGTTATCCTTCTGTATGGTTCTCTTTACTGAGAAACAGTAAGCTAAAAGAATCTTTCATTACTTTTGCAGAAAGGTATCTCACGGAGTAGGAAGAATCCCAAAACCAAAAGCTGCAGCCCAGGCTCCAGTCTGAGCCATGAAACAAACCAATCAGATTAGCCGAATTCCAATCCTTTCATCTGCAAATGTAGATTTTGAAACAAATATTTCAAAGTACTATTGGCTTAAACATTCATTTACTCTGAAATACATATTTAAAAATTCCATTCTTCTGATGGGCCAGTGTCCCATACCTGTAATCCTACTGGCTCAGGAGGCTGAGGCAGAAGGATCGCAAATTCAAAGTCAGACTCAGCAACTTAGTGAGGACCTGAGCAATTTAGAGAGACCCTGTCTTGAAATAAAATAAACAAAAAGGGCTGGGGATGTGGCTCAGTGGTTGGATGCCCCTGGGTTCAATCCCCAGTACAAAAAAAAAAAAAAAACAAAACCCTGAGTCTTTTACCTAAAACCCTGCGAAAAGAAATGGTTTATTTATTTTCTGCCTTGTCTTTGTATTAGTAGTAGTAGGCTGAGAAAATTAATAACTGGAAAATAAAAGCATAATTAATATTTACTTAGAAAGTCTGATACAACTCACCAGCAGTATCCCACATAATGACTTATGGGGGGGGGGGGCGTACTGGAGATGGAACTCAGGGGTGCTCTATTGCTGCAGTACATCCCCAGCCTCTTTTTTTTTTTTTTTAATTTTTTTTTTTTCGACAATTTTGCTACATGCTAAGGCTGACTTTGAACTTGCCATCCTCCTGCCTCAGACTCCTACATTGAGGGATTATAGGCACAACCTAAAACACCAAGCTTAATTTTCATTATGAGAAATTTTAAGCATATTCAAAAGTAGACAGAATAGTATAATAAGCCCCAATGTACTTAACATTCACCTTTAAAAACAAAAATCAGCAACTTGTAAAATTTGTTTTATCTATCTACCCTCCCACTTTGAAAAAAACATCTGGTACCATAACATTTCCTCAAATATTTCAGTGCACATGTCTACATATGAGAATTAAGTGTAACCACAATATGATTACCACACCTAAAAATATTAGCTATAAGTTCACATAATGACTTTAACTGAGAAAAGCAATTTAAACACATGACAATAAATAATAAACGTTTAAGGATCATCGTTTAACTGAAATTAAGAGAACCTTATGCACATTAAAATTTGAGTGAGTTTGCGCATTCAGCTATTCATGAATTGGGCAGAAACAGACAGCCAGTGGGTTGGGCTCCACAAAGGGGGTCTGAGTAAGAAGCTTTCATAAGGTGTTCATGGAAGCAATACAAAGAAAATGTTTGACTGGTTAAAGTGGAGATTCTCTAGTTAGAAGTTAGTTGTCAGTTTCTAATTGGTAAAGTCTCTAGTTAGAGGTTAGTGGTTTTGTATTGGTTAAGCTTAAATTTCATTTCACTGCTTATACAGAGTTGGGTTTCAGTTTGCTTTTGTAGGAACCCAAGGCACTGGAGCTATTAATGATCTCCCAGTTATTTCTTGTGTGTGTTTGTTTTTTTCGTTGTTTGTTTGTTTTGGGTTTTTTTTTCTGGGGAGGTGTTTTTTGTTTTTTGTGTTTTGGGGTTTTTTTGATACCAGGGATTGAACCCAGAGGAACTTAACCACTGAGTCACATCCCCAGTCCTTTATCATATTTTATTTAGAAGACAGGGTCTCACTGAGTTGCTTAGAGCCTCCCTAAGTTGCTAAGGCTGGTTTTAGACAAACAGAGTAAACAGCAGGGGATTAATAAGCAGCAAAAACTGCCTCACCAAGAAACAGATATCCTCTGCTTCGCTAAGGCTGGTTTTAAACTCATGATCCTCCTGCCTCAGCCTCCAGAGCCACTGGGTTTACAGGCATGCGCCACCACATCTGGCCAATTGTTCTTAAATTTTATCTTGAATGTTAATGAAAGCTATCTATATATTTTAAATTTCTATCATTATTATTTGTATTTTAATACTTTTTGTATGTCATTTCTGTAATTATCTCTATTTATTAAATGTCAATGTGGCACGATGTCAAATGTGTCCATAAAAGTAGAGAAAAAAATCTGTACACACTGTGCTTATCTGATTTCAGTTGTTCACTGAGCATATCTGAGTATTAGAGAAATTAAATTAGGCATGATTTGCTATTAACCTTTACCATCTTCAACAATTCAATTTATTGTCCCTTGGTGATACCAAATGACTACTTTATCAATTGTTCCAGCAATTTGCCAGCTATTATTATTTTCCAACTACATATATTATCCAATGAAAATGTTGATTTGAAATTTTTTTATAATGTGACCCTTATTTTTTATAAATCTCTAAAAGCACTAAGCTCCTACCACACTCTTTCTTATTCTGTCTCTAACTTGCTTTGCCCTCCAACCAAAAGCTTCAGAAAGGAAAAATCATTGATATTTTGGCCTTAAATACATTGCCTTGAAATGTTCCTTTTAAAAATTAATTTCATTTCCTCAATCTAGCTGATGAAAACTAATGATGAAATCAAACCAAATTAGAAAGAGAATATTTTTTTTAAAAAAGGAAACATCAAATTTTATGTCCTAATGTACCAATATTTCACTATTCTCTAAGAAAGAGCTATAATTACCACTTTCCCCTAAAAAAGGATTTTCCTAAGCCTATGAAATCATAAATAACAGTTTTTTTTAAAATAGAGGTTAATAGAAATTTTAATTTTCTTTCATCATATTAACAAGAAGAAAAACATTACAGAAAGTAAAGAGATTAGCTGTAGTGGCTAGGGTTGTGTCTCAGTGGTAGATTGCTTGCCTATCACACGTAAAATGCTGGATTCAATCCTCAGCATCACATAAAACTAAATAAATACTGTGTCCATCTACACCTAAAAATATATTTTTTTAAAAAAGAGCGATTAGCTGTAACATGTCTGCCTCCAAGACATAAATGCTAGATTTAGGTCATCAAAGCTAAATAAAGGTCAGTTATCAACCCACTGTTATAATTCAATCATTAAGTCAGAGTTTATAGGAGTAACTTATCAAAATAGATATATTTGGAAAGTCAGGATAATCCAGAAAATTTCAAAAATCAAATGACATTTCAAATGCATTAGGTTAGCTCACAAATTAAAGGTATCCTGAAATAAAATAATGTGATGGTAACAAAACATAGAAAAGTACTTATACTATGAATGATAAAATAAAAACAATAAAAAAAATAGCTAAATTTATTCAGTTTGGTATATGTTAGTTTCTATGTTCTTGGTTTTATGTCTGCAGTCTTCTTAACAAATTCTGTTCAGTCATTCAGGAGACCCTGTTGAGGCCCACACCATATCCCTTTCACTTTTCTGTACATTCTCTTCCACTACTATGCGTAGTCATGCTGAGGCAGAAGCTTCCCAGCTTAAGAACCAAAGCTCTTTCCCCATTTCCTCCCTATTCTTCCTGGGATTACCTTGTAAACACAATACCTGTACTTCAGTCATTTAGGGGGAGAAATCCTAATTATACTGTTGGTAATAAAAGTGGCACTAGAAAGTAGACCCTCCACATGAGAATCTGGATTTAGATCACTTGTTAGTCAGTGGCTGCCAGGATACAACTTCTAGTGATAAATCAGATAATCCTAACATGTTATGCAGTACAACAGCTGAAATCTGTACTTGTGGAAGATGATAATATGGTAGAAGTGAAAGGGAAAAGTACAAATTTATACAACAGCTTTAATACTTGAAAGACATGGGGTAATCAAAGATTGTGAAGTATTTGTCAACAACTCTAGAAACTTTGAAGAATGAGAATAACAGGCTTCGCTGAATCATCTATCAATTCAGAGCATTCTATATAAACCAGAAAAAAATCTTGTCAGTATTTAAATTGAATCTTTATCTACTGCACCCAGAGAACAGATTACACTGAAATCAAGCCTAAGACTTTACTGAGAAACTGAAGGGTTTGGCCCCAAAAAGCTCATGTCCATCTCTCAATGCAAAATGTATTCAGTTCATCTCCAAGAGTCCCATGATTTTAACAGTTCCAGCATTACCCAAAAGTCTAAGTACAAAGTACACCTTTTTTAGTCCCAGTTTTACAAACATTTTTCTGGTCATACTGTAAGTTTTTAAAATCCTTTAGCTCTGTTTTCTGCTTCCAGTTCTCACAGGAAAACTAGCTAAAAGTTGCCAGCAATATCTATGCCACTGAATGAATGCTGTACTGCCTTTCAAATTTCCTCTGCCAGATTAATTAGTTCATCACCTTTAAATTCAGTCTCGCATAAAGTCTCAAGACATGGGCAAAGAACTTAGCTACATAATATAACACTAGTGTCCTCTAGCCTAATTCCCAAGAATTCTCATTTCGTTTTGAAACCTTATGAGCACAGTCCATGTTCCTATATAAGCATTTTATAATTCTGAACTCCCACCAGAATCACCCATTAAGCTCCATTTACAAAATTCTAAACCTTTTCCAGCTTGCATCTCTGATCTTCAAAATTCTTCCTGCACACCAGATCCAAAGGCTTATGAACCACATGGTCAGGTTAGTCACAGCAATAACCCCATTTCTCAGTACCAATTTCTATTTCTTTCAGGTTTTTGTTGCTGTAACCAAAAACCCAACAACAACAACTTAGAAGGGGGAAAATTTGGGGATCATGGCTTTAGAGGTCTCAGTACATAGATGGTGGCTCCACTGCTCTTGTGGTAGCACAAGATGGAGGAAGGTTCCAACAGAGAAAAGATGCTCAGTTCATGACAGGATCTGGACGCAGAGAGACACAGAGGAAGAGGCCACAGGGAAGATGCAGCCTTCTAGGGCACACTCCCAGTGATCCACCTCCTCTAGCCACACCCCACCTGTCAACAGTTACCACCCAGGCAATCCCACTCAAACTAGGATGGACCGATTAAGTTACAGCTCTCATAATCTAATCATTTCACCTCTGAATATTCTTGCATAGTTCTGGGGGACACCTCATATCTAAACCACAAGGCAGAGATCGAAAGAAGACTAGGTCTGTGCAGAACTCCAGTGCCAGCCTACCCCGGCCCAGTCCACCTATGCAGAACTCTAGCACCATGAGCTGCAGCTCCCCATCTACCGTTGCATGGAGATGCCTCTGCTGCCATCATGGATTATCCCTGACCAGAATACCACTATCTTTAGTTGGGGCAGCTCCCATCCTGGGACACCTGCTAGAGACTAGAAGCTCATTATTAAGTACCTTTCATGCATCAGGCTACTGAAGACTGGGAGGTTTAAATAGTATATTATGATTTTGTTGTAGGTTTTTCTTATTATTATTTCTATTTTTTTTCTCACTGTTTTCCTCTTATTTATCTGTTTCCTCAGAATCTCTTACTTCCTTTTCTCATGCTAACAACAATCTTCTTTTGACTCTGCTTTCATTCTTCCTATGATTTAGTACCTCTATTATATTCACTTCTTATTAACATTACATCCTATACCCCTCCCTATCCTCGTTGTCCACCATTAGAAATTGTAGACTTTATTGCAAACCTATTGTTTTTTGCTGTAGATAATAATCAAACTCATCATCTCTGTTTATTACAACAATACTGTTAACGTCTTGAAAGGGGCTAGTTGGTTTAAAGGATACATATTGTTTGTATTGTGTGCTGCTAGTATTGTTCTCCCCCTTAAAGGTGAGGTTTTGGAAACCTGAAGGGACACTATACACTTTGGGGGGAAACTGTAATACCTCGGACCCACACTGCTATAGAGGGAGATACACAAACAACATGAAAAAACAAAGGAAGCACCCCAAACCAAGACACTACATTAATAGAATCCATTGACAGCACAGTAGAAGAAATGTCAGAAAAGGAGTTGAGAATGTACATAATTAAAATGATCAATGAAGTAAAGGATGATATAAGAGAGCAAATGAAGGCAATGAATGAACACACCAATAAACATTTAAAAGAGCAAATGCAGGAAGCAAAAGATCATTTCAATAAAGAAATAGAGATTCTGGGGAAAAAAAAAAAACAGAAATCCTTGAAAAGAAGGAAACAATAAACCAAATTAAAAACTCAATAGAAAGCATCACCAACAGACTAGACCACAGGAAGACAGAACCTCAGACAATGAAGACAAAATATTTAATCTTGAAAATAGAACACGAGAGAAGATGGTAAGAAATCATGAACAGAACCTTCAGGAATTATGGGATAATATGGAAAGATCAAATTTAAGCATTATTGGGATTGAAGAAGGCATAGAGATACAAACCAAAGGAATGAATAATTTATTCAATGAAATAATACCAGAAATTTACCAAACCTGAAGAATGAAATGGAAAATCAAATACAAGAGGCTTACAGGACACCAAAAATACAAAATGACAACAGATCCACACCAAGGCACATTATAATGAAAATGCCCAACATACAAAATAAAAATAGAATTTTAAAGGCCATGAGAGAAACACATCAGATTACATACAGAGAAAACCAATATGGATATCTCACTCTTTGCCAATAACATGATTCTGTATTTAGAGGATCCAAAAACTTCTAAAACTAATAAATGAATTCAACAAAGTAGCAGGATATAAAATCAATACTCATAAATCTAATGCATTTCTATTCATAAGTGATGAATCCTCTTAATGAGAAACTAGGAAAACTACCCCAACTCACCATTGCCTCAAAAAAAAAAAAAAAAAAAAAAAAAACTTGGGAATCAATCTAACAAAAGAGATGAAAGACCTCTACAATGAAAACTACAGAAGATGGAAAGATCTCCCAAGTTCTTGGATAGGCAGAATTAATATTGTCAAAATGGCCATACTACCAAAAGTGCTATACAGATTCAATGCAATTCCAATTAAAATCCCAATGACATACCACATAGAAATAGAGAAAGCATTCATGAAATTCATTTGGAAGAATAAGAGACCCAGAATAGCCAAAGCAATCATTAGCAGGAAGAGTGAAGCAGGAGGTATTGCAATACCAGACCTTCAACTATACTACAGAGCAACAGTAACAAAAACAGCATGGTATTGGCACCAAAATAGACAGGTAGACCAATGGTACCAGAATAGTTATCTCATACTAGACAAAAGTACCAAAACATACAATGGAGAAAAGATAGCCTCTTCAACAAATGGTGCTAAGAAAACTGGAAATCTATATGCAGTAGAATGAAATTAACCCCTATCTCTCACACTGCACAAAACTGAACTCAAAATGGATCAAGGACCTAGGAATTGGACCAGAGACCCTGCACCAAAAAAGAAGAAAAACTAGGCCCAAATCTTCATCATGGCAGGTTAGGACCAGACTTCCTTAACAAGACTCCCAAAGTGTAAGAAATAAAAGCAGGAATCAATAAATGGGATGAATTCAAACTAAAAAGCTTTTTCTCAGCAAAGGAAACAACCAACAATGTAAAGAGTGATCCTACAGAGTGGGAGAAAATTTTTAACACGCCACCTCAGATAGAGCACTAATCTCCAGAATTTACCAAGAATTCAAAAAACTTTACACCAAAAAACAAATAACTGAATCAATAAATGAGCTAAGGAAATGAGCAGATACTTCACAGAAGATCTACAAGCAATCAACAGACACTGAAAAAATGTGCAACATCTCTAGTAATTAGAGAAATGCAAATCAAAACTACCCTAAGATTTTCATCTCACTCCATTAGAATGGCTATCATCAAGAAAACAAGCAACAATAGGCATTGGCAAGGATGTGGGGGTGAAATTGCAAATTTGTGCAATTCACAATAGCTAGATTGTGGAACCAACCTAGATGCCCTTAAATAGATTAATGGATAAAGAAATAGTATATATACAATGGAATATTATTCAGTCATAAAGAAGAATAAAATTATGGCATTTGCAGGTAAATGGATGGAGTTGGAGAAAATCATGCTAAGTGAAATAAGCTAATCTCAAAAAACCAAAGGTTGAATGTTTCTCTGATAAATGGATGCTGATACAGGGGTCAGGGGTTAAGGGAAGAATGGAGGAACATTGGATTGTGTAGAGGGAAATGGAGGTTGGGGAGGGGGCAGGGGAAAGTAAAGATGATGGAATGACAATCAAATTTTGTTGCTATAATTTTTGAAACATTTTATTCTGATTTTGTTTCAATACCTTTGAAACACATACCTAACAAAAATACTCATGCATCTCTTTTCTCCAACAGACCTTTGGATTAATATCTATGAAATTCTTGTGAAACACTTCAGTCACATGTTTAGTTTTCAACAGTGATTTTAAAAGGATTTAAAGTGACAAACCAATTTGTCTGAAGGATAATTTTAGAAATATGTATATCAAATAGAGTGGTAGGCTCTCTAGGAATCTGCCTCCTTTGCATCCCTCTTCTAATGGATTGTTTCTTGTTTAACACATTGAGGTTTTGGACCTCACAGTTTTTTTTAACTTACTAAGGCAGAATTTAACTGAGGCAAATTTCAAAACATATTTTGATTAAGTTTGAATAATTAGTTTATACTATTTGTATTTTTACAAAATGGTTTTTCATATACAAATAAAATGAATATTACAAAATATTCAGTTTTCTAAGTTGTCTCCAGTTTTGACTTGGTATCTAGAAATGTGTCAATGAACATCAAATTTAGATTTTGTTTGGTACTAGTTTTTTAAGTCATATTACTATATGAGACTGTGGAGAATATATAAATAAAGAATATTTATATTCTTAAAAAAAAGATGATGGAATGAAACAAACATCATTACCCTATGTATATGCATGATTACACAAATGGTGTGACTCTACATTGTGTACAACCACAGAAATGAAAATTTGTACCCCATTTGTGTACAATGAATCAAAAAAATTAAAAATAAAAATAAACAAACAAATAAATAAATAAAAAGAAGACTAAATGGATAGGTCCAGTAGGTCCCCTATCAGGGCTCTGATAAGGAAAGAGGAGGATAGTGATACATGGGATGGTGATATTGGGGGGGTATACATGAAAACACTAAAACCTCAGATTGTGCTGAATCCTCAGGCTAGCAAAATCTACAGCCTTCAATTTCATAAAGGAAAGCTACTTCCAGTTGCCTGGAGACTGCAAAAGACACCTGTGAAGAGAATTATCTTGAGATCTGCCCTGCCTCCCTTCATTGCCTCTAGACCAATAACTAGGGTCAGATCCTACTAGTAGTAGTGCCAATTGTAAAATGCAGTCCTTGATATGGAAAGAAGTAACTTATTTGCAAAAAATAAGTACTATATCAAATCTGCTGAGCCTGTCTGATATGTGTCATTAAGAATTTAGAGCACACATGGAAAAGTGGATCTTTAGGATGTCGGACTAAGGGATGGAGAGGAGTGTGCTAATATGGAGGAACTTGTCTGTGTTTCAGAATTTAACTTTGAGCAAGGAAATCTTAAGCAGGTCCTAAAATGGTGACAAGATGTCAATGGGAGAGACAGGATTCCAAAATAGCAGGCACCAGAGGTAGCATATAACCACTAGAAGCAAGGGTGAATGTATTTCCCACAAAAGGCAATAACATCAGAGCAGCAACCAGAGAGCCCTGACCTTGTTTATTAACAACAGTTAATAAATCATTAGACATTTTTGCTTACAGTGGCAAAAGGGGGGGGGCAAAAAATCGCTAGGGCTGCTCTAACAATGTACCACAAACTGGTTGTCTTAACAGAAATTTATTGTCTCATATATCTACAATAAATTAATTCAAGTTCAAACTGTTAGCAGGGTTGGTCCCTTTTAAGGGAGTTGAAAGTCAATTAGATGCCTGTCTTCTATCTTATGGTGGTTTGTTGGCAGTCTATGGCTTTCATTTGATTGGAGAAGCATCACCCTAGTCCTTGCCTTCATCATTTAAAAGGTATTTGCCCTGTGTGCATTGCAGCATCCAAATTTCCCCTTTCTATAAGACATGGGTCTTAATGGATTAGAGGCACAATCTACTGTAGCATGGACTCGTCTTTAGTAATCACATCTGCAGTGCTTCTATCCCCAATTAAGGTACTGGAGGTCAGTATTTAACTTACAAATTTTGAAAGTACACAATTAAAATCATAACAAGTACTGAATAAAGCTCTTTACTTACATTGCCAAGGTAGATCAAGAATCAACGAGAAAATTCTGTTGAGTTTCCAGATCTAAGCCAGTTATCAGACCCAGGGATCATCAATATCAGAGGAGGCTGAGTCCTCTTGAGCAAAAAAAAGCAAATGTTTCTCATAAATTTCTAATAAGATGTGCTGTCATTTACAACAGTAACTCTATACTGGTTTAAAAGGAATATCCTACCTTCCAGGAATGTGTGAAAACAGGATTTCTAAGCTGACATTGATACTTGAGCAGTGACTCTTGGCTCTTCCAATTAATCATAGTACCCAAAACACATTTATGGTCTCCCAATTTGAGTGGGCACTTAAAGAGGCCAGATAATAAATGGAGTCCTCACCTAAGTCCAATACACAGTTGGCCCAATGGATTCGCTCCCCAACCATCTTGTTATGACCTGTAATCCCCAAGTGTGTAATTGGGATGGATGAATGTAGCGGCAGTTACAGCTCTAGCACTGGTTCTCTGAACTGTGAAAAAGAGCCATTATAATACAAAAGGACAAAGGAAACCCCTGCTATCACTTTCTCCCTACTGGTCACCCAGATAATAAATCAATTGGAACATCTTAGCCAGACAGAACAAAGATTTGTGCCACCCCCACAAAGTGGCCCCTGAAAAACACCATATAACTTATGGACGCATCAGCTTGTTAAGCTGGTGCAAGATAAAACTACTACCACACTATAATTCTGAAAATGGACAGTTCTTTGTTACTCAAAACACAGTCCACAGACCAATGTTGTTTTTTAATACTGTACAAGTATTAAAAGTAAGAATATGCATTTGAAAATGTTTTCAGTAATTTGGCACTGCTGCAATAACTATGTGTCTGTGTGTGTTTAAATAGTGAGTATTGAACACCTAGTCCTTTCTTCAAGTTTTTGAGATAGGGTTGCACCAAGTTGCTGAGGGTCTCACTAAGTTCAAGAAACTTGAACATGCAATTTCCTTGCCTCAGCCTCCTGAGTTGCTGGGATTACAGGTGTGTACCATGGTGTCGAGCAAGTATATGGTTTTATGTGGGGAGCCATCCATAGACTTGTTTGGGATACGGAGGTCTGACTCCCAGGAACTGGCAGTCATGAGAGACTGTTCCAGACTGCCGGGGTGTAGGTGGTAGCTGGCCCTGAATGGGAGTGGCTCCCTAAGCAAATGGCTTCCCTAACTCCACCTCATCCTGTTCCTCACAGAATAAGCCCCTCCCAGTCTTGGCCCCCTTTACCTATGTAACTATTAATAAAGGGGAGGTGGGCTACTCCATCTTGTTGGAGGCCAGATCTGGTATGGCCTGATCTGTCACGCCCCCTCCCATTTGAAAATATTGGCTCTTGTGTTTATTGACTAGATAAGTTTATTAGTAATTGATTTATAGTCAGCAGTGTCCTCCAGCAGTTAACCCTTCCCTCATCCATGGTGGACATGGCTGAAACCCCCACAGTTTTATATTTTACAAAAGGATTACTCATGATAAACAAAACAAAAAACAAAATATGGTCCTTTAGCTCACCAGTTTAAGTATTACTCTTCTTAAGGATGGAGGTGAAAGGAAATCCTACCACCAGGCAGAGATTTATTAATTTTGTACAAAAAAAGGAGGTGCTAGAGTTAAGGATATATATCAATTCTTTGACAGTGGCTCTTTGCTCTGCTAATTCATCAGGGTCTTGGAAGCAGGAATAGTAGATGATCCAATAAAAAGGTGTCTGAAAAGAACGACCAGTAGATGACCCTATAGAAGAGGACACAGAGTGCGACTACTCAACAGAGTATCTATGGCAAGGAAGCCATCAACAACCAGATGAAAAAAATAATCAATATCAGCTGGTCCCTGTATGTCAAGGCTCATAAAATGGACTCATCAGATAACTAGCCATAATGGCAGGGATAGAGACCATATATGGGCACAAAGCATGGGTTTCCTCTCACCAAGGTTGATAAAGTTCTTGACAATGCTAAATGTCTGACAAGTAAGCACTAGCTAAAAATGGCCCCTTGATATAGTATTATCCCTTGAGGAAGTCAACCAAACACTTGGTAAAAAGTTAATCACATGGAATTCCACTTGGAGGGCACAGCAATGCACTCTCTCTTGGACTCATTCAAATATGAATCTAACTCTTTGACTCTGCTAGTCCCCATTTACTGCCATTGGATTTACTGGTCCTAACTTTTATAGCATCACCGTTCTGAGAGAATGCTGGAATGGTCTGAAGGCTCAGCTTCAGAATAACTGTAGCACTGGTGCCCTGTGCTCCAGGATACAATATACACTTTAAACCAATGACCACTACATCATGCTCTAGTCCATTCATATGGGTGTAGAAACTAAGAGGCAGATGTAGAATTGGGAACTTACCACTTGGCCCATTCTCAGTGATCAAGTTGGAGAATTTGTACTTCCCAGCCTCTCAACATTTCATTCTGTAAGATCTGATATCCTAGCCTCCATGGGTAAAGACACTTCCACTTGGAATACCTTAATAGCTCCTCAACCTATAATTATTACTGCCACCTAGTTATTTGTGCCAACAGATTAAAAGGCCAAAAATAAAAGCAGTTATTGTACTGACAAAAGTAATCAACACTGATTGTTTTCAGGAACTATAGATGTCACCTCATGATGGAGACAGACAATATAACTGAAATTCAGAAGATGGGTGTATCTCTTGATGCTTACATGCCCAATGATAATAGTAAATGGAAAAGTAAAGCAATCACAGTCTGAAAAAGGCAAATAAACAGGGGTTCACTCAGACTCTCTGGAATAAAGATCTGTCACCTCAGAGTGATGGTAATCTAGAATATTGGTCAAAGAGAGAACTGATTAATATTAATTAGGCCTTGGAACAACTTGCAGTAACAAACTATAGTTTATTTCACTGACTCCCATTTTAAATCATTTTCAAAGACTGTTACCAGTTATCAGCCTAAAGCAAGAAGAACTAGATGTAGGACTTGAACCATGTGACTGATAAAAAGGAAAGACTGTAGCAGATGCTATGGATCCCTACCCCATATCTCCTTGTCCCACCTTTAAGTTCACCTATGAAATAGTTACCAAGAATGCCAAAAGCTTCCCACCACAAGGACCTACATGTGTCTGTTCTGCTGCCTGAGGTTTCTTTCCTGTGCTGAGAGACTACTTGACCTACATGCAGAACATCCTGGAACACCAGGGATTTAATGCCCCCAGTGAGGGATAGTAATGAGCAGATAAACATTCAAGCGTCCATATCCTCAGTGGGACAATTCAAAGACACATTCTACACAGCTCCTCAGGGAGTCATCGGCAGGAACATGCCCCAGTTGCCCACCAGAAGTAACTCACTTATTACAGCAACATGTATTGTCTTTTCTCAGTTCCTTATTTTTACCATTCCTTCACATGAGCTCCTTGGAAATTACCTACCAAATAAATTACCTTCACCAAACCCTTTATATCATGCCTGATTTTAAAGGGTACCTAACACAGATTAGATACTATTAGATTAGATACTATTATTAGATACTATTAGATCCTATTATTAGATACTATTATTATCACCTTATATATGACGAATGAGGCAGAAAGAAGTTTAAAATTGATGAGGGTTTCACAGCTAGTAAGTGACAGAGCTAAACTTGACTTGGATAGTTTCATTGAGAACCCATGCTCTTAAACTCTATACTAAATCAGTTTTGAGTTTAAAATTTAAAAATTCAGTTTTAATTGACACTGAGTAGAGTACTATTTCAAACAAGTATGCAATGTGCTGTGATCAAATCAGGACAATTAGCGTATCCGGCACCTCAAATATTATTATTACTCTCTAGTACTAAACATATTCAAAATTTGCTCTACTAGCTATTCTGAAATATACAATTAATTGGTGTCAACCAGAGTTAATGCACTGTGCTACAGAACTTAAGATGTATTTCTCCTATCCATCTATGTCCCTATACAATTAACTATACTAACTTCAGAAATTATGGTTTAAAAGTTCATGTTTTTTATTTAGTTGCCTTAGAGAAAAGTATTCTCATATTATTTCATGTTTCTAAAGCATGTGGCTAGTACCTCTACAGTTAAAGTTCAATTAAATCTGGTAATTATTTAATATAGGTTTCAATGTGATTAATTACTAAAAGTGTCCAACTGTCTTCATTTACCATTTATCTACAAGTATATGCCTTTAAAAACACCTAAACACAACAAAATTAAGAAATAAAGATATCTTTATGAAAACATTTCACAAAATTTGCATTTTTAACAAAAGTTAACAGGGTTAAGTTCAAGGCAATAGTTACAATAAACATAAAATTCCTTTGTACTGGGTTTTTTTCAAGATGGCAGAATAGAGAAGGTCACTTTCTGGGTTGGTTGGTGGTGTGAAACCAAGAAACTAGATAGGCAGCTTCTTAATGAGGTGGGTTAAAAAGTGGGGCAGGAGACTTTACTGGGAATTAATACTGGACATTCAAAGCAGATCAGGAACTCAGAAGGTTGGCTAGAATAAAATAAAATATCCCTAGTGCTAATGCCAAGGCTGTAGCCAGAGGCATAAGCCAGAGCAGTCCCTCCACAAGCAAAGTGGAGGGATAAGGGAATTAAAGGAACCCACATTTTTAGGAGGCCTGAGGCATGTCTGGGTATGGAGAGATCAGAGATGAAAGACACTGCCCAACTAAATTAAAAGGCATATTGCACAATAACCTTGTGTGAGAAATAAGCCACATCTCTCCCAGCTGCCCATGGATAACAGAAGAGGGAACCATTTTGCAGCAACAAAGTAGGAGCCAGCAACTGGGGAAGCTAACTACTGGAGAAAGTGTTGGGTTTGAAATACAGGCCTGGAAAACCCACACCACATGACATAGCATGTGCCTAAGTAACCAGGGGAAAATCAAACATTGAGAAGGGTTTACACAGGGGAATATTGGTTGTGGAAACCCACCCAGTCTCCCACCCACCTCACCTCCTCCAATCCAGCAGTTTGTAGGACTGGCTGGGAGAGACTTGCCACACTATGAACTTGAAAGGGTCAGGGTGGGAGAGATTGGGAAGCAAAAAGTTAATTCTTTGAAAAAAAATAAATAAAATTGATAAACCCTTAGCCAAGCCAATGACGAGAAAGATGGAAAAAACTCAAATTACTAAAATTCTTGATGAAAGAGAAAATTTACCACAGACACTACTAAAATACAGACAATAGTCAGAAACTATGTGGAAAATTTATACTCCAATAAAATAGAAAATCTTACAGATATTGACAAATTTTTAGAGAGAGACATATGACCTATCCAAATTGAATCAGGAGGGCATAGAAAATTTAAACAGATCAGTTTCAAGCAATGAAACTAAAGACACCATCAAAAGCCTACCAACACAGAGAAGCTCAGGACCTGACAGATTCTCAGGTAAGTTCTACCAGATCTTCAAAAAACTAACATCAAGCCTCTTCAAATTATTCCATGAAATAGAAAAGGAGGGAACCCTTCCAAACTTATTCTACAAAGCTAGTATCACTCTGATACTAAAACCAGACACAAGGGAAAAAACTTAAAACCAATATCCCTCATGAACATAGATGCAAAAATTCTTAATAAAATACTGGCAAATCACAAACAAAAACATATTAAAAAGATAGTGCACCCATGATCAAGTAGGGTTCATTCTAGGGATGAAAAATAAATAAACATGAAGAAATCAATAAATGTAGTTCACCACCACAACAGACATAAAGAATCACATGATCATCTCAATAGATGACGAAAAAGCACTTAACAAAATTCAGCATCCATTCGTGTTCAAACCACTAGAAAAACCAGGGATAGTAGGAACATATACCAACATTATAAACACTATATATGTTAAATCCAAGGCCAACATCATTCTAAATGGATAAAAATTGAAAAAAAAAATTGAAAAATGGAACAAGACAGGGATGCCCTCTTTCATCACTCCTATTCAACATAGGCCTGGAAACTTAAGCCAAAGCAATAAGGCAAAAGAAACAAAGGGATAGGAAAAGAAAAAGAAGAGCTCAAACTATCTCTATTTGCCAATGAAATGATTCTATATTTAGAAGACCCAAAAAACTCCAACAGAAGACTTTTAGAACTCATAAATGAATTCAGCAAAGTAGGATATAAAATTAACACCCATAAAACAATTGTGTTCCTATACATCAATGATGAATCAGCTGAAAGAGAAATTAGGAAAACTATCCCATTCACAATAGCCTCAAAAAAGAATATTTGGGAATCAATCTAACAAAATAGGTGAAAGATCTCTACAATGAAAACTACAGAATACTAAAGAAACTGAAGATGAACTTAGAAGATGGAAAGATCTCCCAAGTTCTTGGATAGGCAGAATTAATACTGTCAAAATGACCATACTACTAAAAGTGTTTTACATATTTAATACAATTCCTATTAAAATTCCAATGATGTTTTTCATATAAATTAAAAAATCAGTCATGAAATTCATTTGGAAAATAAGAGGCCCAGAATAGCCAAAGCAATCCTTATCAAGAAGAGTGAAGCAGAAGGCATCACAATATCAGACCTTAAATTATACTACAGAACTACAAAACAAAAACAGCATGGTACTGGCACCAAAACAGACATAATTACATGGTACAGAATAGAAAACACAGAGGCACACCTATATAAATACAGTTATCTCATACTAGACAAAGGCACCCTAAACATACAATGGAGAAAAGATAGCCTCTTCAACAAGTGGTGCTGGGAAAAATGGAAATCCATATGCAGCATAATGAAATTAGACCCCTAATTATCAGCCTGCACAAAATTCAACTCAAAATGGATCAAGGACCTAGGCATTACACCAGAGACCCTGTACCCACTAGAAGAAAAAGCAGGTCTAACTCTCCATCATGTCAGCTTAGGAACTAACTTCCTCAACAAGACTCCTAAAGCACAAGAAGTAAAATCAAGAATCAATAAATGGGATGGTATCAAACTAAAAAGCTTCTTCACAGCAAAGGAAACGAACAAGAACATGAAAAGAGAACCTACAGAAGGGGAGAAAATCTTTGCCACTTGAGCCTGAGAAAGAGCATTAACTTCCAGGATACATAAAGAACTCGGAAAACTTAAAAAAAAAAATCAATAAACGAACAGAGGAACTAAACAGACACTTCACAGAAGAAATATGAACAGTCAACAAATATATGAAAAAATGTTCAACATCGCTAGCAATTAGAGAAATGCAAAGTAAAACAACACTGAGATCCCATGTCACACCAATTATTAAGAATACAGTACTGATAAATGTTGGCAAGGATATTGGGAAAAAGGTTCATTCATACATTGCTGGTGGGACTGCAAAGTGGTGCAACCACTCTGGAAAGCAGTATGGAGATTCCTCAGAAAACTTGGAATGGAACTACCATTTGACATAGCTATCTTACTCCTTGGTATATACTCAAAGGGCTCAAAATCAGCATATCTACAGCAATATCAATGTTTACTGCAGCTCAATTCACAACAACTAAGCTACAGAACCAACCTAGGTGCCCTTCAAATAAACGGATAAAGAAAATATTACTTAGCCATAAAGAAGAAATGACTTTTAAAAAAGAATGACTTTATGGCTTTTGCTGGTAAATGGATGGATCTTGAGACTATCGTGCTAAGTGAAATAAGTTAAATCCAAAAAGCCAAATGTTCTCTCTGATATGTGGATACAAACACACAGTAAGGGAAGATAGGGAGAATAGAAGTTCACTGGATCACACAAAGGGGAATGAAGGGAAGGGAGGGTATTGGGAACAGGAAAGTTAGTAGAATGAATTGGACATAAATTTTCTATGTTCATATATGAATACATTACCAGTGAACCTGCATATCACATACAAGCTGAAGAATGACATACTAATCAAAATAAGGTATACCCATGTATGAATAATATATCAAAATGCACTGTACAGTCATGTATACCTAAAAAGAATAAAGATTTTTTAATTAAAAATAAGTTACCTCCCGTGTACTAGCTTATCCTCACCCATTTAGTACCACCTGTCCATCAACTAGATCTATGGTTGATACAATAGATAAAGACCTGAGAACTACTATTAAAATCTAGATTTTGTTAAGATTTATGAAAAATATAACAATGCTGATAAGGAAAATATGGTAGAAAGAGCATGAATTCTATATTGAAACAACTCCAGGTTTTGAATATACTTGCGAAATGGCATAGGAGAAGTTATATTAAACTTCTTGGATCTTCAGTTTTCTAGTCTGTAAAATGTGGAGAAGAAAAGCATGAAATATATATACAAAGTGCCTGGATTATACTCCCTGGCCTATAGTAGCTTTTCAGTAATAATTTTCTTTTTCATATGTATTATTAACTTTTTCATATGTATTATTAATACATATTCATATGTATTATTTTCATATGAATTATTAATAATTCAAGTTCACATAATTACTTGAAATTAATAAGCAACTTAGAAAACTCAAGGTCTTATAAATTTAGTTGAAAATAAATTGGAAGTCTACATAAATAGGTTAAAGCATGGATTCACAAGAAAAGGTAACAACACATTAGAATGCAAGAACAACAAACCACAGGAAAGAAAGCTTCAATAGTACTCAGCAATGTCTTGAGAACCTCATCAGAAACTACCGTGGTCACTCCAGAAAGGGCCAAAGGATACTCACTGTTAAGATCTTAAGCTACACTGTCTTAATATGATAGGCTTTAACCACCAAAGGTACTGAGCACTTGAAATAAAGTGAACCTAAACTGAGATATGCTACAGGACCAAATACATACTAGAGTTCAAAGACTTATTATGAAAAGGTATACAAAATATTTCAATAATTTTCTGAATAGGTTTAAATTATCATATTATATTAGTGGGCTAAATTGTATGCATTGTTAAATAAGTTCACTTATTTCTTTTTACTTTCTTTAAATATGGATACTAAAAGCTTTATATGTACATATGTGGTTCACATTGTATTTCCACTGAACAGTACTGATGTACAGTCTATTGTTAGTGCCATTTGTTCTTTCTAACTCTTCCATTCTTTTGCAAAGTCCCTACACTGGTAGTTTTAATTTTCACTCACATATTTGGAGAGTATGAGGGCCTTACTATTGTAGATGTAAAATAAGAGTTATTGCCACAAGAAAAACAGTCTTTAACTAATACACAAAATGAAAAGGGATGGATAAATGATGAGAGGATTCCCAGGGGAAACTGTCTCCCAGAAGACAATATTCACACAGGCAAGACTTTGACTATATCTGAAACCTATTAGTAACTCTGTGGCAATTTCCAATACACTTTTAAAAGCACATCATTTTAAAAAGCACTATCCGTTCACCAAAACAAGGTCACATGTCTACTAGAAAAAACAAAATTTTTAACTTAAGGCATAAATTCATGTAATTCAGAGTCTGGGAAAACTGCATGTATTAGTCAGGGTTTTTGAAAACAGAATATACATGTTCCCATAACAACATTATTATTATAATATTATAGTATAGTGGATAACCTTGGTATCCTAGAGTCCAATTACCTCAATTCAAATCAGCTCTACCACTTAAGTGCTCTCTGACCATGGGATAGTACCTTCATCTTTCCTTGCCTCGATTTTCTCTTCTATAAAATGTGAATTATAACACCTACTTTACAGGATTGTTATGGTAATTAAATACTTCAATATATAAATCATTTAAAACAGTACCTGACACATTTCAAAGTCTAACAAATGGTACTTATTCCTATAAATGACAAAAAAATTGACAGAAATCAGTACATCTTATCTCATCTAATGACCTTTTCACTTAATTGATGATTATTCTCCAAAGTACATCTTAATTCTTCCAACAGGTATTAAAATGTTACTAGCTTTAAGAGTCAAAGAACACATAAGCTATTTGCGGTTGGGGGTGTAGCTCAGGTGTGAAGTTCCTGCCTAGTATATGTGAGGCCGTGGGCTGGATTCCCAGCACCACAAAAATAATTAAATATTGCTTTGTAAGATACAATAAATATGATTTTGAGGCATGTGGACTCCTAATGAGAGCACAAAAAATCATTTAAGGAGAAGAGCTTTGTAATAAGAGTAAGAAAGTCAAGAGACTGTTTTCATGGATATCAAAGCACAAAATATTTAAGGCTCAAAATATACCACATTGCACAAGTGTTCGTTGTCAATACATGACTGATGCTTTCAAGGTTATGCACATACAAAAGAGACAAGGCTCCTACCTTTAAGGGCTCAGTCTAAGTAGACTGGCAGTACACAGCTATGATAAACTATAACAGACAAATGAAGAAAGTACATTAAAAGAAAAGAAAGGAATCTGAACAAAGGCAAAGAAAAACAAGGATGCACAGCATATTTAGGAAATGGTAACTCACAGTGTGGCTTCAACATTATTTGAAGCTCTTACACCACTTTTTTTAAACAAGTGCCTATTACATGTTAGGCACCAAAGATACAAACATGTAGACTACAGCTCCAGGGAAGACAATGTCTACTAAGGTATGAAGAGATCTTAGGTGGGAGAAGAGGAGCAGAAACATTCCAGCAAGGATAATGGCATTCAAAGGCATGTAGGAAACCATACAGAGTTTGATAAATCTAAATCCTTGGTTGAAAGCCAACATACAGGCAGAGATGAAGTCATTAGATGTTTTGGACACTGGGCTTTTATAATAAAGGTGACTGATAATTATTAAAAGATTCCAAAAAGGAAAGGTTCATGACCAAATCTGATTTAAGAAAGCTTTTTTGGCAGTAAGCCAATTAGGAGAAATCCAGGAAAGAAAAAGGCTAAAGAAATAGCATTAATGACAGGGCAAAGAAAAGAATGTATTCAAGTAGGATTTTGAAGGTAGGCCAAAACTTGATAAAAGTACGGAAGAAAGAAATGTCTAAGTTGGCTCCTTATTACCTAGTCCCTACATCTTCCTAAGAGAAATTTCTCCTTTGGATGTCTATTCCTACCTTAGTAAACTTTTTTGGTACCTATTTATTCACATATCTTACACCCTCTCACTGATAAACTCATTATGGGCAGAGATTATGGTTAATTCCCCCATGGTCTCAGCAGGGCCAGAACCAAAGTGAGAATAGTGAGATACTCAATTTCAGGTTCACATGTGTGCAAGGGTAAAATCTGTCTTTACATAAAAGTTAGACATTTTGCTCATCATAGATTTTTTTGCATACATTTTAATTTATTAAAATATTCTTTATCTTAGGTCCATTTAGACTTTTTCTAATGAAGAAATGTCCTTGTAGAGAGGTATGTGCCTAGGCTTATATTTCAATCACTTTTGCTTAGGAATTTGTTAGTGTGGTGATTGCAGTTACAGATATAATGCAGGCAATCAGATTTCCTTACTTTGATAATAAATTAATTCTTCTGTTTGTAAAAAACACACATACATATATATTTTTTATCAGTGCAGAAATTTATATGAATACAAAATAATAGGGTTATATTATAATAATGTAATATATATATATATTTTTTTTTATTTTACCTTGATTACTGAGCTTTTGGGCACCCCACTAAATTTTACACCCAAGATATCTTGCTACCTCACCCTAGTTCCAGCCTGGATTCTCTGTGCCTATCCAACACAGTCTTTCTCATGAGCAGGTATTTAAATGCACGCTGAATGGAAGAAACATAAACAAATGGCAGTAGCAACAAGAAGGATGGTGGTGGGTCTTATACAGAGACAGCAAATGCAGGAGGAACAAAAGACTTTGGAAAAAGATGAGTTAATGTATGTCATAAGCACTGCTTAGTGTATTATCTTATAGGTTTATTTATTATTCAACACTGGCAGCATTTATAATAGGAAATATTAAAGACTGACATTACTCAAGGAATCATTCTAAGGGTATTTCTCTACTATCTTTTTAAAACTACATTAGTATTTGAAATATGGTGGTAATATCCAATTTCTTAGCTCAGCTTATAAATTAACAAGGCTTAGGACACCAAGATGAGCTGCTTAATATACAAATGTATTGTTAACATTGCTATGATCAGAATATTTGTGTTCCCCCAAAATCTTATGTTGAAATCAAAAGCCAAAGATGATGGTATTACAGTGTAGAACCCTTTGTGTGGTGATTATGTTGGGAGGGGAGAGTCCTCATGAATAGTATTAGTGCCTTTATAAAATAGGCTCCACAGAGCTGACCTGCTTCTTCCATCATGTTAGGACACAGCTAGAAGGCACCAATTAAAACAGAGAAAGGGCCTTTGCCAGTCATCAAATCTGCTGGTGCCTTTATCTTAGACATTCCAGGTTCCAGAACTCTGAGAAATAAATTTCTGTTATCTATAAGCTACCTTGTTTATGGTATTTTATTAAAACAGTCCAAAGCTACTAAAAACAAACACAGCCTTTGATAATTCTCCATCGAATACTCTATCCTCAAGGCATAACCTGACCAGTCTATATGAAACAGCAACCACGTCACTCTATTTCTTCATCACTGCTCACTTTTCTTCATAGCATTTATCACTACCTGATACAGAACACATTTGCTTATTATTTTCTTTCCCTTTTCAAAGATGAGCTTCATGTGAACATGTAGTATGTTTGTTTTGTTCACAGTCATATTCCCAACACCTAGAATTAAATCACATTAAAAGTCATCACAAAGAAGCTAGAAGTTGGCTTACCCTGGCATAGATATCAAAGAAAATAAGTAAGGGTGTGAATAGAAAACTGGAGCTAGGACCTCATCAGAATGTTACAGAAATCCCTAGGAACCAAAAACAAAGATACAATTGCAAACCAGAGCAAAAAGCTTGGGAGCTTACTTATAAACTACCTTTGGGAATAAAACAGTAGGCTAGAGTTTAACAGCATTTGGTCAGACGAGATGTAAATCTCTGTATAAAGCTTGTATCCTCAAAGGGCTATCTGCTTGGCTATTACTGGCATAATAAAAAATTAATGGGAACTTACCAATCTCAGCCTGGGATAGGAAGCCTGGGATAAGAAGAACAAAAAAGTCTCCCCAAGAATTTTTAAGTAGGACCTACCATCAAATCTCTAGGGCTTTAAATGTATACTACCTACATGATCTAGGAATCCCAAGCCAGAATAATTAATTGAATTAATTCAATAATTAATTGAAATAATTATTGGTTCTGGGTGCTTTAGTTTTCAATTTATTGCCTCTCAACTCCAAATACACCTTTCTTTGTCCTGCTTTGGCTATAGAGCATAACCCTATAAACATTCTCCTTTCTTTTCTGGCTCAAAATTAAGCTTGGTTCAAAGAGTGTCATAGATGGGCAACAATGATCAGCCCATTGAGAAAAAGGTTTTAACAAACTGGTTTTATATTATCAAATATAATAAAGTATAAAAGATTAGTTTCTGCAAATATAACAGGTTAATATATATAATTTTCATCCAATATACATGTTTTTTCTTCCAGTGACAGAACTAGTTTTAAGTCAAGTATAACTTTTCAGATTCTGAAATAGTTCCCAGTTACTTTTAATTCTTTTTTTAAAATAGTTTTTAGTTGTATATGGACACAATACCTTTATTTTATTTATTTATTTTTATGTGGTGTCTCACACATGCTAGGCAAGAGCTCTACCACTGAGCCACAACCCCAACCCTCCCCAGTTACATTTACTATTTGAATAGATTTTCATCTGCTTCTTCAAGTTAATAGTTTATCACTGAAGATTTATAATTTCTTGTCTACATAGCTTTTACATGTTTTTTTACAACAGTATACTCTAGTTTCATTTATCATAAAATTGCTTATTTATATGATTCACTTCACATTCCAAACATCTTTCCCTTTTACACAATGATAAAGGTTTAATTGTATTTTAGCTATAATAAGAATGAAAACCATTCAGATAAACCAGTCATGTCATATATATTCATATATATATATAATTCTTACCAGTTAATTTTAACTTGCTCTTTAATAACTTAAACTTAGAAGTGTGAAGTACAAAACATATCCCATCGCATATTCTAGCAGGTACCACCTTATGATGTTTATTTTCTGTCAATTTGATTAGGCCATGAGATGCTTTAATATTTGGTCAAACATAATTCTCTGAGAATTATGTCATCTTTGTAGATGACATGGACTTCTAATCTGATAGACTGAATAAAGTAGATTGCCCTCTCAAATATGGGTGGGCCTCACCCAATTAGGTTTGAATAGAACAAAAAATTTAAAAAATAAACTGATCTGCCCACACATAAGAGAAAATACCTCCTTTCAGGCTGCTTTCAAATTCTAATGTAAGTTTTTTTTCCTGCCCTTAAACTAGAACTGCCCGGCATGGTGGCCCACGCCTGTAATTCCAACAAGTGGCTCTGGAGGCTGAGGCAGGAAGATTGTGAGTTCAAAGCCAGCCTCAGCAAAAGTGAGGCAATAAGCAACTCAGTAAGACTCTGTCTCGAAATAAAATACAAAAAGAGGACTGGGGATGTGGCTCAGTGGTTGAGTGCCCCTAAGTTCCCCAGTACCCCGCACACACACACAAAAAAAAAAAAAAAAAAAAAAAAAAAAAAAAAAAAAAAAAAACCACCTAGAACTGATATGTCAGCTCTTCCTAGGTCTTGAGTCTGCTGACCTTCAGACTTCAACTATACCATCAAATCTCCTAGGTCTCCAGTTTGCAGATCTTGGAACTTGTCAGCCTCCATAACTGCCTGAGCCAATTCCTTATAATCAATTTCTTTACACATACTACTCATCCTGTTTCTCTCCAGAGTCCTTATGTGCACTCCAAAGGACTTCCTACTAAAGGATGTTTCAGATATTTTCTTTTCTTCTCCCATTTTAAAAGATCAAAGTAATGTGTTTATTGGACCCTTTTCTCATTGCCAGCATTCCCCCATTTCACCACCTTTTAGGAACACATTCCTATTCAATCTCTGTAATTATGTAGTTACAGCATGAGCTGTCACCCTCTTACTCCTACCTACTACCTCCATGCCACAGATGTTTGGCTACAGGGGAGGGAAGGTCACCTGATCCAAGCTTGGCCAATCAGAAACCCTAATAGTAAATGACATTTGAGGTCTTTTCCCTTTTAACTTAAAAACTGCAAAAGAGTTGGTTAAAGTTTCTCTGCTAACAGCTATGTGCAGGAACAAGGACTAATATAATGAAGTAGATACACCAAAACAGAGGTGAGAGCTGAACAAGAGTCCTACTCATACCTAATTCCCTTGTGCCATTCATTTCTGAAGTCTCACCCTGTCCCCATTACAGAAGTCAGTAAATTCCCTTTTGGCCTAAACTGGTTTGAATTAGATTTTAGTCAGCTGCAAATGGAAAAGACACAGTAAATCCCTTCTGTGCATAAATGATTATGGCAATTTAAATAATTAACCTAAAAATAATCAAACTAATTTCAAATGTTTTACATTACCTGTTTTCCATAAATTAATACCATTCAGAAATTAAATATGTTCAATACTTGCCCTAAAAACATCATTAACACTGAGGTTACTTAAAATGCAAAGGTTACTTAGGAAGAATATCTCTTTACTTGTAACAAGGGACTTATCAAATTAGTAAGCAGAATTAAAAATCATAATGAACTCCATGTTCTCTGACAAACTATGGGGCCCCATTAAAAATAATACATAAAAATATAATAATCCAATTTTAAAAAGACTATAATCATTGAATCTTTAAGGAAAACCAACACATACTTACAAAATGAGGCCATCAATCACATATCTTCTTGGCACTTTTAAGTTTGAAGTTCAGTGTTTTCTTATTTAGTTAAAGGCTGAATTTTATTATTTTCTTATATATCATAGAACCCCTGTTATAGAGAAAACATTTAATTTTGAAGCAGTTATTCATACAAAGGTAACAAAAAGTAATTTGGTCCTGAATTTCCTCTTCAACAAGTTCAGTATTATCCCAAAAAAATAGGAAAGACGACTAGGCATTGTGGTGCATGCCTGTAAGACTAACCACTCAGGAGGCTGAGGGAGGAGGATTGCAAGTATTAGACCAGCCTGGGCAACTGAGTGAGACCCTGCCTCAAAAATAAAAGGGTTGTGGATATAGCTCAGTGAAAGGACTTGCCTAGCATGTGAGGACTTGGCTTCAATCCTCAGTACCAGAAAAAGAAAGAAAGAGGTGGGGGAGAGGAAGGGAGGGAGGGAGGGAGGGAAGGAGGAAGGGAGGGAGGGAGGGAAGAAGGAAAGATGGTGGTTTGGATAATTAAAATTGAGAAATAAAAACAATCTTTGATATTGAATGATGCACTTACTGGTACAACTATGAATAAATAAAAAGTAAAAGAGAAATAAGGGGCAAACACATGTATAGAATTCAAAAACAAACTTAGTAACTTTGTCACACAGGCTTGTACCCTTTCAGGATCATAGCTCCAGACACTTCCCACCCCTAACCCTACTAACTTCACTAAACAAGGAAGGGAATCAGATAATTCTAAAATGAGTAGCAAAGGAAAAACAAACTTAAAAGTGTCAACTGACTCATAATATGGTAATTAAAACAACTAGGTAGTGAGAAGTAAACAAGATAGTAACAGCAGGAATAAAACTTTCAGGGCCAGAATCTGCTCATAGGTCAGAAAGGTTAGATATTCCATGGTTTTACTTTTATAGAATTTCAGGAAATATTATGAGCTTCATTTGTCCAACAGCATCATAGCAACAGGAAAGGAATATGTTATTTCAAGTTCACCTCGAAGAACTAATTTTCAAATAAGTTTGTAAAAGATGAAAACCCCTGATCCTATTGCAACATTCCCAATCACATCCCCTTAAAGACCCTTCATAGAATAACCACTTTGCCAAGAGAGTGGCAGAGGGATTATCAGAAAAGATAGAAAAGGCATACTTGCTGATATTAACATTTAACCCAGAAATATTTGTCTTAAAACAGTAAACGATTTGTAGTTAAAAGTTTTTGGCATTTCATGATATAGAACAGTCACCGAAACAGAGAATGTTCAGGTTTTGAGTGCACATGAAAGAAAGTATTTTAATAAAAGCATCCGCCAGAGTGAAATTAGAGTGATATTAATGAAAGGTTTGGTAAGAAGATTAAAATCAGTCTTAAACAATTTCATGCCTCAGGAGATTATCACAAGGAAAAAAAGACAAGGATTTGTCATACCTCTCATAGTGAACTTATACACAAAAAACGATTTATATACATACACATACATATACATACTTGTATATGTATAGAGTATCTACAGGGTACATGAAAAACCTGAAAAGTATGGTGGCCTCTGAAGCCAAAGAACTGGGAGACTAGTGAACTGAGCTAAGAGGATTTATTTTTCATTATATACCCTGACACTGTTGGAAGATTCGAATGTATACACTTACCATTCGCATAAGCAAACAAATATAAAATAAAAAGTATAAAGCATGTATACAAATAACTCATCCAAAGAAGATATGCAAGTTACATATAAGACATACAAAGCACACTGGATAGGCAAAGGCTAAGAGATCCTACTTATCTACTGAAAAAGGGAAAGTATCAATAAAGGGATGGTACATGAGATGGGCCTTAAGTGATAGATAAAATAGATATAGAAAAGAAATCATTCCAGGGAAGAGAACACTTGAATATAAACAAAAGGTGGGAAGGAATGAGGCCCAGAGTTAGTTTAGAAACTTGGAGACACAAATATAAGGGAATGTATTCTTCTATGTCTGTTTAACAAATTACCATACAGTTGATTACCTAAACAACACAAATTTATAATCTAACAAGTTCTGTGGTCATGAGTCTGAATTTGCTAGGCCCTCTGCTAAGGGTCTCACCAGGTTGAAATTAAAGCATCTGCCAGAGCTATGGTTTCCTCTAAACTATGAGGCCCTCTTCCAAGATCACTGTTTGTTGGCAGAATTCATTTCCTTGCTGTCAGAAGACTGACACTCCCTGTTGTTTGCTGACTGTTGGCCAGGAACCACTCTCACTCAGCTCTTAGATGCCATCTGCAAATCCTCGCCAACTGGCCCCCAAAATAGGCTCTCCTGCTTCCAAGCTTTGAATCTTTCCAACTTCAGGAAAGATCCAGGTACACCCAGGTGAGATCCCTTTTGAGTGACTTCATCAACTGCTTCATAACCTAATCACAGGTGTGATAATTCATCATATTCACAACTTCTGCCCACACTCAGGGGAAGAGGATTATACAGGATGTGTATTCCAAGGGGTGAAAATCTTGAGAGTCATAAGAAGTCTGTCTAGTATAGATGGTAATAGAAAATGAAAACAAAAATTCCCCAAAGGTATGCCAAAATTCAATCAGTTTTCCCTTCTAAATTTCTTTTTTTATTTATTTATTTTTTTAGTTGTAGATGGACACAATAACTTTATTTTTTTTTAATTTATTTCTATGTGGTGCCAAGGATCCAACCTAGTGCCTCACATATGCTAGGTGAGCACTCTACCACTGAGCTACAGTCCCAGCCCTCCCTTCTATATTTCTGTGCCCAAATATGATGTTACTTGTAAAATGTTTATGTATAATTACATTTGCAACTGAGTATCTTCCCACATCTGGTATATGCCTATTCTTTGATTGTTAGTGGTAGTCACTTATTACAAGGCCTATTTTACAAACTTGGAATTAGAGCCTCACCCTCACAAGTCTTTTATTCAATATGAACCATTCCTACCTCTGAGCTATATTCTTGACTGTTAGACTAACACTGAACTTATTAAGGTCCTATCTCATTCCACAAAGAACTAGCATCTCTGTTGCATTTTTTCCCCTCTATGGTCTTTATTCTTCTAGCCTGGTGTTAGTTGGCTAGCTTTTTTAAGTATTTTATGGCTATCTAGTCTTCATCTTAACTATCCAAGGAAAAATATAAATAGTTTAGCTTTGATGTAAGCAAAATGTCAGTTCTACAGCCATATGGATAAGTAAACACATAATTAATAGTTCTACAATGCTGAATATGATTATTTAGGAATATGAGTCTGAAGAGTTGAAAATATCCACTTCTCTTTTGATCTGGCAGCTTATATTTTTCTATTAGACAAAAATTAAAGGCTCTTGATAATTTTGCTTACTGATTGGGGAAATAAATGTTTTGCTGATAGACAAAGAAATAAACAGCATCAAAAGAAAGCTGAATGTTATGGCTTAGATCTGGAATGTCTTCAAAAGCTCAAGTGGGGCATAGCTAAAGAAAGTAGGTCACTGGGGGTGTAGCCTTGGATTGCATCTGTCCCTGGTTGGTCCCACCACCTCCCCCCGCCCCGCCTGCCACCCTGTCTACCCTGAGCTGCTTTTCTCTGCCACGCCCTTCTGTCATGATGTTCAGCCTCACCTCAGGACCAAAGCAACGGAGTCGACCAATCATGGACTTAGACTTCTCAAACCAAGAGCCCAAAATAAATTTTTTTTCCTCTAAGTTGTTCTTATCAGACATTTTGGTCACAGCAACAGAAATCTGACTAACACAGCAACCTACATGCCTGTTAGGGTGTCATGATAAATGCAGCATAGGTTCCAGAATGTCAGATGATTACTACATTGCTACATTGATTTAACAAAATGATCTGTGTTCTCCAACTTTAAATATAGCACAAGTATGGACCCTTCTAAGAAAGTAAATACATATGCCCCTTAAGTTATCATAGGGTTGTACCTCAATAAATCCTTTTTAAGTCCAAAATGTCCTAAATTGAAAATACAATTAATATACCTTGCCTGCCACATACCTTAGCCTCATCTCTCTTAAACATTCTCAGAACATGTGCATTAGCCTGAAGTTGGGCAAATTCATCTACTATAAAGCTATTTTATAACAGAGTGTTGAATAGCTCATAATTTATGATGTACTTCACTGAAGGTAAAAAAAAATGTACACAAATACATATTCACACCACTATGAAGTCAAAAAATCGTAAGTAGAACCATTTTAAGTCTGAAGTTATATTTAAAATTATTACTTTATGGTAGAGATAATAAAAGACATTACTAGCAATAATTAGAAATTTAATAGCTTCAGTTTATAAACAAGAGCTTTCAACTTGCAAACAGACTATCATGCCACATACAAGAATTTCAGCTTTCCCTGCTAGTAGTTTCATTACACACTAGGCAAGCCTCCAAATATCAAGTAAGTTCCTACTAAGTGTAAGACACTGTAGGTGGATGAAGGTGAACAGAAGATACAGAATGAATCAGATATGAATTCTGGCCTCAAATTACCTATAATAAGTGAAAAAAAAATCCTGAGGACAGAAGCAACCCAATTTTCCTTTCCCTTCCTCTGGCAGACAGACTCTTAAGGTAATTCTCATCACCTAGTGTTCATGCCTTTGTGTGACCCCTCCCCTTGAGTGTGGGTAAGAACTGTGATTTGTTTCTAACCAAAAGAACACAGCAAAGTTAACATGATGTGCGTGTTACATGATTATATGGTTATGTTACATAAGCTGGTAGCACCAATCTTGTTGGAACTTGTCCTTTGCTGGCTTTGAGGAAGCAAGTGACCATGGTAGGGAATAACATGTGGCCAGGAACTACAGATTTCTAGTTGCTGCAGCTGGACCCACAGAAGAAATTGAAATATTCTGTCCTATTAACCACAAGGAACTAAATTCTGCAAACAAACCTGAACTAATCTGTAAACATCCTTCCACAGGTAAGCCTGCCTCAGTTGAAAACTAAGTGAGCAAGGAATTCAGATAACCCATGCCTAGAATTTTGGCCCACAAAAACTATAATAAATGCATGCTGTTTATTTATTTATTGGGGGGGGGAGTTAGTGGGGATTTAACTCAGGAATGCTTTACCACTGAGCTACCTCCCCAAGCCCTTTTTATTTTAAGACTAAGTTGTTATGACTGTAGTCTCAGTGAGGTGTTTGGGGCCTCACTAAAGTTGCTGAGGCTAGCCTTAAATTTTGCAATCCTCCTGTCTCAGCCTCCTGAGTCATTAGGATATAGGTGTGTGCCACTATGCCAGCAATAAATATATGCTGTTTTAAATCACTAAGTTAATGATAATATTGTTGCACAGAAACATATAACTAATATACCTCAGCTTTAAGTTATTTAAACTACTAAGAAATCCTAAGAGATAAGTACCCTAAACATCAGATCACCAAATCAACATAAAATCCACAGTCTACACACTAGAGAAAAGTAGAATAGGTTACACAGTAACTCTTTCAGAAGACTCAAGCTCCAACATGCTCTCAATAGTGCCAGAATGGCCAGTCTGGCTGCCTGATTAATAGGTCAAAATCTAAAGATCAGCTACTTATTCTCACACTGTCCATTCTCAGAGACCAAGGACCTTCCATTTTCTGACCAAATGCTCAATAAGTTACCAGGCATGAGAGATACCAAGGGAAAATCTGAAGAGTCAAAGGGTATTACAGAAGTGGGAAGAGAGGGCAAGATTGAAGTATAGAAGAACACTGTTATTCCCACTTACTCAAAGAAAGTGAAAATATATAAATCCTAGTAAAACACAGCCATTTTCTCTCCTATCTAAAAATCACCTTTCCTTAAACAACAAATGTCCCTTGCTTGGGGACAGGCATTTGTTATAAATGAACCAGAATAAGCCTACACACCATCTGACAGTTCTTACCATCACTTCAGAAGTCCCACCACCATAGGCTCATTGTAGTACAAATATTTTCACACAGGAATGGAAGTGATAAATTAGGACAACTTCATCAGGATCATAAATATAACTAAAACCAATTAAGACTGTTTTTATAATTCAACAGGGAAAAGCTGAAAAAGTACTCAGTTGCCACTATACTTATTTAATGCTCACTTGAGTAAAGTCAGTTATTTTATGTAAAATATAAATGTATGACAAAATACATGCCTGAAATAATATAGTTTTCTCCTTTGTAAAAGGAAATTCACTACGTTATTTCATTTAATTTTTCTATATATGAGAAAAGTAAAATCAATAGCCTATTTCCAAATGGTTGGCTAATAAAATTAATTTTGTGCATTTATAAGACAGTTTAATTTCCTTTAATTATACCCAATGTTAGAAAGGCTTCTGCAATCATTAACAGTTAAGATGTACTTTCCCCGACAATTTAGGTGAATAAAATAATCAAAGTTGTCTCAGAAAGTCATTTCTGTAACATTAGTAAATGCCTAAGTACATTTCCAAAAATTGCAGGAAATAAAAGCAAAATAACTAGAAAGAATATACATTAAGTAAATCTCAGTACATGCATAGAGATGAGTGTATAGAGCATAGTTTGATCTACACTCACATAGTGCCTCAAGGTATCTCTCTGAGTACCCTGTACATTTGGGTCAGTCCTATGGCTTACAACAGTGTCCTAAATAGGGCTAGAGAATAAATGAACTGTGCAATAAAATAAACCAATATATATTCCAGATACTCAGTCTAACAAAGTTTAAAACCAGGATACAGAAGCTGAAGGCAAAAAAAATAAATACATCTAGGGCTTTTGGCAAAAAGAAAAAAGTTGCACAGAGCACTCTTACCTCAGTCAGGAGCAAGATTTACATACGAGTGTACTTGCTACTTCCAGTTACAAGTAATATCTGGTTAATCAAACTCAAAACATAGCCCACAGTAAAAAGCAAAACAAAGTGATACTCAGAATGTACACTTGAAGATGACCCATGATTCAACTTATTTATCAAATCCAACTTGCCCTAATAAAGATATTGAGGTATGTCAGATTGACTTGAAAGTGGTTCCAACTCCACTAAATTTAAATATCCCATTAGATAAAGCATATTCACATATAATAGTGCAAAGCAAAAAGTGAGATGAGTCATGAGAAGATATAGAAAAAGCTTAGAGAAAAAGATGACTGCCAGTTGTGATGAGGAAAGGCATCAAAAAGGAGCATCTAAGATGGGTTTTAAAAGAGACACAATTTGAAAATGTAGAATAAGATAGACTTCATCTCAAAAGAGAGAACAGCATATCCTTCACACCATCATGAAATAGCTATATGTGTCTTATTTTTTTAATAGCTCTCTCCCTGACTAGTCTTCAAGTTTTGAGAAGGGAAAGACTATATCAGTTTTTCAATGGTTTCCCCAGTACCTCGCAAAGTATCTGGTACATGGCAGACGTTCAACAAGTATTTGCCAAAGGAATAAACAGAGGCAGAGAAGAATAGGATGAACTGTTCAATTTGCCTGGTAAATAAATAAAGAGAGATATGAAAAGCAAATGATCATTTAGGGTGAAACTACACAATACCACAAAAATCAAACTGATGAATTTTAATGTGGCTGGTAATGAGTCACTGAAGATCTCTGTGGAGTGCAATGGCATAACTAAGTCTGGGCTTTAGAAAGCATATTGAAAAAGCAATACATACAGATTACAAATAAGAGACAATGAGGACAATCAGATCATCATAGGAGCCCAATCAAAGATACCAGAGACCTGGACTACAAAGAAAGTAGTGGGAATAGAAAGTTTAAAAAAAAAAATACTATGGGAATATTATACAGATAAAATCAACAGGGCAATCGGTCATCCAATCAACAAACATCTTTGAGCACCTACTATGTATCTACCAGACACTGCTAGGAACTGGAAATAGGAAAAATAAGCCATTATCATTTACTCAAAGAGACTGTCAAACTAACAGTCTCTGAGTCAGTTCAGTGGGGAAAACTGATTGAAAATAGTGAATAAAGAAAAGGAGAAGTCAGGATCTCAAGTTTTGACCAAGGGAAATGCAGAACATTCAGAGAATTGAAGAACAGAGCAGAAAGTCGGTAGGGAAGAGGATATGGACAGCTTTTCACATATAAGCTTTGTGCTGAATATCCAAGTGAAAATGTTCATCAGGTAGAATTCTAAAACTAAACAAGAGAAGAGAGGTTTGGACTAATGATTTGGGAAATACCTAGCATAAATATGAGATCTGAAGGTGACAGTGTAAAAGATAAGCAAGGGTAGCATAGGTAGAACTGTGGAGACTATTCAAATTCAAAAAGAGATGAGGAAGATAGAGGAAAAAAGGAAAATTCTTAAGAAACAAAACAAACCAAGACAGAAGACAGCAATCGGAGAGGCAGAAGATCAAAAGACAAAGGATAGGTTATCCAGAAGTACATACCATCAACGGTATTTGCCACAACAGAGAAATTATGAAAAATCAGAACTGTGAAAGAGGCCACTGGATGTGAGGATAAAAGAAATACTTAGTGATTTGAGAAAGCAGTAGAGCAATAAAGGAAAATTCAGTTTGGAAAGAGTTAAGGTACCAATGATTGTGAGGCAGGGGGACAGCTAGAGAAAACTACTCTCCTCAAGTCTAACAGTGAGGGGAAAGAAAATGATGGGACAACAGCTGGAGGGGAATTACAGAAAGAGGAAAATGATGTTTTAGGCTAGGAAAAGATCACAAGAGTAAGTCTTTAGTTTGAGGAAGAGAGGAAAAAATTAAAAGTGATTTTTTTTTAAAAAAACAGGAAAGAGCAGAGAAGAACTAGTAAAAACATAAAATAAGATGCATAAAACATCTTTATTTATTCAATAAATATTTACTGAGTGCCCACTATAAACTTAAAAGTAGAAAATATACACTGAAAAAGAAGCTAGAACTCTAGATCTACTAAACACCCAGAGGAAATGAAAGAATATAGAGGACATGATAGAATGCCTTATTCCAGTCCCTCCTTTGTTGGGGAATATCCAGGTAATTTGGCTAGAATTACTCAATATTAGCAAAAAGGGTTGACCCTGGAAGGCCTCACAAATCAGCATAATCTGTCTATCCTATCAGGATATCTGATTCAGGAATGGGCACTAAACCCAAATAGGTCCTACAAAAAGGAAACCACAGACTTTAACATAAAAAAGGACAATTCTAAGTGACAAGATATGCTGGATGAGGTATAGAACTGCTACATCTATTCTGCTACCTCAAATATGTCAACCCATGATAAAGAAAAAAAGAATAATCAGAGAATTATGGATTTTTAAAAAATGAAACTCAGGGCTAGGGATACAGCTCAGTTGGCAGAGTGCTGGCCTCACAAGCACAAGGCCCTGGGTTCAATCACCAGCACTACCAAAAAAAAAAAAAAAAAAAAAAAAAAAAAAACGGTAAAAAATGAAACTGATCAAACCACATCTGAAACCCATCCTTTCTTTGGACTTTTCAGTCACATGATACAAGAAATTCTTCCCTTTAAGGCCAAATAAGTATAGAGGTTTTGGAAAACTGCAAGCAAAAGCATCCTAATCATAAATCAGATGCCACTGCAGGCATAAAATTATTATAAAAATGCAGTACAAAATAGGAACTAACCAGTTGTAGATACTAGGCTGTGTCCTTTAATTTTCTGGCTTTAGTTGTCCATGATTCTAGGCTACCAAGCTGTGACTGTCCCTTCTCTTATAGTCCTCTGTGGTGCCATACCCACTCTTTCTCCCAAGGTGGTTTTCTCTTAACAATGAAACCCACAGAAACCTTGGCAACCTGGGAGCAACAGAGTGCCCCTTTTCTAAGTAACATTCATCTTATCTTCATGCTTCAGAATCAAATGAAAGGGACCTGTGACTTCAACAACAGCAAACAATAAGGGAATCCTCAGGCCTGAGCCCAGGTAATATCCTTTCTGCAGGTTTGTTCCTGTGGCTGTCTCAGTTCAAAATTTTCAACTTTTCCTATCAGTCTCACTGATTTCCCTTCCTTCAAAACCAGATTCACGAAGTACCTTCTCCTGCAAGTTATTGCAGTACCTTTTAGTTGTATATAACCAACATTAGGAGGGAAGTAATGTCATTTGTGATGCAGAAGTAATGAGTGATGAACTCAAAAACAAGACATAGCTTCCAAGCAAGATGGGATTTCTCACAAGTTGCAGGACCTCCCCAATTCTTATTCCACAAGGATTTTATCACTGGTTTGTTGTGAGATTAAGAAGCATACTGAATCTGGAAAGTCTACAGTCCTTTGGGAATGATAACTACACGTATTTTGTCTGATGCCATGGTTTCAGAGGAGAAGGAATGCCTTCTTGCTAGGGAGAACTGGAGACAAAGGTAAGTAGAAAAACATTGCTGGGCAGGCCCAAGATGGCTTCCAGTGGGTTATGTAAAAACTTATGTAACCTGTTGGCAATGTGCCTCCTTTGTCTGGACTGCATATAAAAAAGGCCCATGGAAAGACTAGGGGGACAAAATTTGAGTGTTGGGAGTTAAATGGAGCTGGAGCTGGAGGCTGAGGGCTGCTTTCACCTCTGAATAAAGAATGTTCACTATCCAAATCGCATCTTGCATCTTGCAACTTCCTTCACCTGCTGGGATCCCAAATTTGTTATCCAGGGTCTGAACCTCCACCCAGACACTCATAAAGAAGGTAGACTTTGGATTGACCCTAACACATACAATCTAGACATAGTAAAATGAGGACAGGATTGGAGAGGTAGCCAGGTAAAGGAAGGCAAATACTGAGAAACCAGCATTAGTTTGGCAGCAAATTTTACTGAGTAATTATTATGTGTCAATTATTGTACTAATGCCAAGTATACAGTGGTGAACAAGACAAAGTCCCTACCTTCAAAGGCTTACATTCTAATTAGGAAAGGTGGACAATAAGCAACCACATACACAAAATGATTTGTGATAGTGAAAAGAAGGTGATACACTATGGGTGACTGGTGGGGAGATAGTCCAAATAAGGCAGTAAAGAAGGCCATTTCGAGATGATCTGAGAAGAAAGTAATGAAATAGAACCAAGCCTAGGGAAATGAATACTAAAGAAAACAAGTGCAAAGACCCCAAAGTAGGAACAAATTTAGCATGTTTAAGAAACCAAGATAAACAAACTGACCAATGTGACTACAGCAGGGTACACAGGATAAAAACATTATGAGATAAAGGCTGACATGACATATCAAAGTAACAGGTCAATTTTAACTAAAGTTGTAGTAGTGGGCAATCTTAGAAAACTAATTTGGGGCTAGAATTAGAAAACCTCAGACACCAAATTAAGGTAGACATATTTCATTCTTCAGAAGCAATTTTCTCATGATACCATGAGCCAGCTCTGCTAGTGGGTAGATCTTCAGGGATGCCTACAAATATTTCTAATAAAGTAATGTGACTTTGGTGGGGGTCACACTGTTAATCCAGAGAACCAAGGCATTTGTGACTGCTTCTGATGTTTTAATACAGAATGTCTGAGGAGAAATTCACCTAACTCACCTTCTACACTGAAAGAAGAAACAGAGCCCAGAGATGGAAACCAAGGCCTGGGAAGGATGAGCCATAGAAGTGGTAATTAATAGTCACCAATACATGGTTCTTCTCTACTTCTGGGTACATAGGAATGAAAACATGTCACTTTGAGGCCAAAGAATTTAATTACGGTGTTTGGCCCCCAATTCCGCCATGGCAATCTCTTGTTAACATGGAGGTACCACAGATGTGCAGTATAGAATGTGGAGCCAACATCTGAAGGGAATCACGCAGATCCACAGTAAATTTGCAAAACAAAGAAACAAACTCTGGTTGTATTAAGTTACTGAGATAGTTGGGGGTTCTTTTGAAAGGATAACCTAACCTGTAATGACTCATACAGAATATACACAGAGGAAAAAAAAAGAAAAAAAATTATTATAAAGTGGGGAGAGGGAGAGAGTGAGATACAGTAGTATCAAATATGATGCCAGTTGACAGAGTGCATTTTTTTTTGTCCCAATTCTCCGTCCTTTTCTTTATCAGAGACTTCTATTGTTTTTTTATCAAAGTTTTATAAAAGGTCAGCATACTTGAGTATCTAGTAAGAGCTCTCTTTCTGGCTTGCAGTCTTCTCGTTATATGTTCACACAGCACAGAGAGCAAGCTCTCTGCTATCCCTTCTTACAAGGGCACTAATTCCATCATGAGAACCATATCCTCATGACCTCAACTAAACCTAATTAACTCCCAAAGGTCCTCTCTGCAAACACCATCGTATTGGCAGTTAGGGCTTCAACATAGGAAGTTGGAGAAGGGGGGCAACTAATCAGTCCATAAAATATATTTTTCCACTCTTCAGTTGTATATATCTATCTCCCACTCCACAATTACGGATTATGGCAAGAAATCTCAGGAGAGCATCTTTGAATTTTTCTACCACATGTGTACAATTCAAAGTTAGAAAAGGATCCAAAAGTTAAAAGACTCTGAAAAAGCTTTAAATATCAGAATCTTATATTATACAAATTACTAATAATAGGGAAGGAAAGAAATCAAGGAAAAATTATGCCATCCTAGCCATATCATAAAAGAAGGGTATCTTTTCTTGGAGATTAGAAAAATCAAAAAAGGCAGAGATAAAAGACAGCATTTATGCCAGCTATTTATGCCAGCTATTTACTTTGACAAAATTGGTACCATCTTAATTTAGAGACAAAGAGACACATTTTCATATTCTAGTTTTTTTTCTCAAAAAGTTCTTCTTCCTCACTTCCTCAAAGTGACAATACCCAGTGTAGCCTTGCACATACTGGAAATTCAGTTAAATACTGCTGACCAACTAATTGAGAATTCAGAGCCCAGAGTAGTTGACTCATACAAACATATGGCTTAATTCCCATCAAAGGAAAAATTCCCCTCCCCAACATTGCACCTCCTTTGCAATGTGGGCAAAAACAGAAGTAAACTAATAAAAGTAGACAATGAAATAAAGATTACAGAATAGACAAACTAGAACACAAAATTTCTCTAATTTTATCATAAAATAAGAATTCCTCCAATGCTGCTTAACTGAATTCCATGAGATCAAAACTTACTGAACATGCTATAGGTCACTGAAGATGAATAAGACACAATCTGTAACAATTTGTTAAGGGTTGGGGGACAAAAGAAGTATTCAAATGACTAAAATGTGATGTTGAGCAACATTTAACTCTTAAAAATGAAGTGAAGGAAAGAGAATATTAAACCACTTTTAAACCTCTCGAGAATTATTTGAACTATTTAAATGAGAAAAAGTTTCAGCTTTAAAAGTTTTTTTTTTTTTCATAATCACATAGCAAGAATACGGAAGGATACAGAATCAAATTCAAAACGGACTCCAAACCTCAATCTCTCCCAAGGAGATGGAGACATGCAAATCATTCTAGTTGGCTAGCTTTATGGGAGTTGGGAGGCTGGTGGAGAGAAATCAGGAACAATTTCTTAGAACAGCAATTACCTCAGAGAGAATCTGAAAAGATACACAATTCTGACAAGCTAAGATGGTAAAGGAGAACATTTCCAGGGAAACAGAGCAAAGCAAAAAAGTAAGAAATTAGAATCAACATTTACAGAAGGGTCAGTAGGTTAGATAAACTGTAGCACAAACTCTTAATAAAGACAGATTAGAAGCATATTCTGGGGATCAAACACTGGGTTTATTAGATTATTGTGATATTCTAGGCAAGAGTCTAAACTAGTACCTCAACAGTTAAAAGAGAAAAGGGAATGATACAAGGGACAACATGGAAGGTTGTATTTACTTTATAATTAAAAAAAAAAAAATGTCTGACCAAAAAATGTGCTTGGATTAGGAAAGGAAAAACATCCCTGTCCCATCACCCCTTCTTGCCCAAGAGTCCAAAAGGTTAGCAAACTGTGACCTACAGGCCAAATTCAATCCACCATCTGCTTTTGCAAATAAAGTCCTATTGGACCACAGCCATGCCCATTCATTCATGAATTGTCAATGGCTGTTTCACCCTATAATAGCAAAGACTATATGGTCCACAAAAACTAAAATATTTATCTTCTCACCATTTTATTTATCTACCCAGTATACCTATGAAATTTGAAGTCCTTTTGACTTCTATGTGATTTGTTATGTTTTTTCTTGTTTCATTTTACACACCCTCCACAAATATTTTAGGATCTTATTTTAATCTGAGATGTTCTTAAATTTCAAAATATAATTTGTTCTCATTCATTGTGATTAGATACCTGGGGAGCCTTTTCAGTCTGAAGACTTGTATCCTCCAGTACTAATAAAGTTTCTTTTATCACTTTGATAATTCCTTTTTTTCTTATTCTCTATTTGTATCAGTTGTCTGCTGCCATAATAATGCTATATAACAAACCACCCAACAACTCAGTGGCATAAAACAATGATCATTTCTAATTGGTCCATTCATTAATTAATCTTGGCTGGGTTTGGATAGACAATTCTTTTCAGTATTGACTGGGCCTCCCACACGTATTTGTAGTAGGTTACCTATTAGCAGAATGAAAATGGTATTAGGTAGAATAGAGTCTCATTCTGGAGCATGTTCTATGATAATGACAGAGGTTTCAGACAGGAAAGAAACAGAAATGTGCTTCTTTTTTAAAGCCTCCTCTGTGTCAAGTTTTCTACAGTCTCACTGACCAAATTAAGTCACATAATGAAGTCCAGAGCCAGTGCTCAGAGTATAGATACATGGATGCATACTCATATATATCAGATCCTAAATTTGCTGAATTCATCCTCTAATTTCCTATACTTTCCTATGTTCCACCTCTTGAGCTTATCTTCTCTTTGTTGTTATTGTTGTTGATCTGCTTTCTGGGAGATTCATCAAGGTTATCTTAAAACTCTTATCATTTTGTTGTTGTTGATTAGTGATAAATTTTAAATTTCCGAGCAACTTCCCTGATATTTGGTAGTTCCTTTTTATAGCATTTGTTCTTCTTTTAAGGATACAATAACTTCTTTTTAATGAAATTTGGAGGTATTCTTCTTGAATTACATCTGCGTTTTTTATTTTTACCTCTGCTTTTATTCAGAAGTGAAATATCACGCAATTTCCCATATGTGAGAAGGGTACCTAGGTAATCCAAAGGCCCTTGTACTTTCAACCAAGCTCCATCCTTGCTTCTGTGGTATCAATGTGAGTCAAATTTTCAATAATTTCTTCCTTTCTGCTCAGTTTCCATTCTTCTTTCCCCCTTCCATCTCTCAAAACTTTGTTAAGCTCTCTCATCTGCTATCCCAATTTCTTTGTCCTTATGAATTAATAATTTTTAATTCTGCTACTATCATTTCAGTGAGATCTGGGGAAGGAAAAAAGTTCACAGTCTATTCAATATATTTAAATAGAAACTCCCTCCATTTGACTTTGGACAGTTAGTTCCATGTAACAACACAATAATAAGGAAGACAGATATCCAATAATTGGAAACTCAAAAGTCAGGATTAGAGATACAAGAGTCACTTACACAGAGTTAGTTTCTATGCCTATCAAAGGAGATAACCAACAAAATGTTAAAGAAAAAATATCCAATTATTTAATCTTTGGAAATGCCTATACAAGGAGAAAGAAACTATCAAAGAATCCAAAGAAAAAGAGTGATAAAAATAGAGGGGAAAGAGGATTAGTCTTAAGTCACAAAGGTCAAGGGAAGTCAAATGTTGTGCTGAGAAACAGAAAGATGAGCGTGTAGAGGACATAAAACATTTGGTGATTAGATTAACCATTATGTTTAAGAGAGATGTTTCAATAGAATATGAATGCCAAAGGTATAAGAGTAGGTAGGAAAGCAATATGCATTGGTGGTGGTTGTTCCTTTTTTTTCCCCAAATAATCTGATGAAGAAGAGAAAAAGCCTGAGATGAGTGGGAATGAGGATTTGAACAATACACTAATTTTTAATTTTTGGTTTATTATTTGCTTAAGAAAAATAAAAACCTGGAAAGGAATACAGAAGATTCTAGGAGAGAATAAAAATGCAAAGGATTCCTGCTATTCAGCACTAGGATTCACTCTCACTTTCTGTAGTTCCCGGTTGCTCTGCTGTGGGGGTGCTAAAGATCCCCAGGGAACAGGCCTGGTTTTTGAGCACCAGGAAATGGACTCAGGATTCAAAAAGAGGAGATACTGAGAGACTTGGGACCAACTCAAAGCCACCGGGTGAGTCTCTCCCGTTGGGGAGGTGTCCCGGATGGGGCAGTAGTCCCGGAACACAGGGAACTTTGTGAAGTAGAGTTGCCCAGCAAGATACCCCTCCCCCTGCTGGAGCAGTGAACTCGGACAACTGGGAGCATTGTAGGGGAGGCCGCTCAGTATGACGCTTGAACTTGGAGCAACCCACTGGGGCTCGGGGGTTGCCCAGAGGAGGAGGTGCGCAGGGAGCTGTTTGGACTCAGAGCGACCACTTCTGAACACCGGGGGGCTGCCCAGAGGAGGAGGAGGAGCGCGGCAGGTCGCTTGGACTCGGAGCAGCCGCACCAGAACTCCGGGAGGCTGCCCAGAGGAGGAGGAGCAGCACGGCGGGTCGCTTGGACTCGGAGTGACCGCATCAGGGCTACAGGCGGTTGCCCAGAGGAGGAGCTGTGCGGCGAGCTGTTTGGATTCAGAGCAAACGCTCTTGAACACCGGGGGGCTGACCGGAGGAGGAGGAGGAGTGCGGTGGGTCGCTTGGTCTCCGAGCAGCCGCACCAGAGATCCCGGCGGCTGCCCAGAGGAAGAGGTGTGCGACGGGTCGCTTGGACTCACAGCGACCACTCCTGAACACCCGGGGGGCTGCCAGGAGAAGGAGGAGGAGCACGGCGGGTCACTTAGACTCAAAGTGACTGCACCAGGGCTACGGGCAGTTGTCGGGAGGAGGAGGTGCACAGTGAGTTGCTTGGACCCCTAGCAACCACACCAGAACACCGGGTGGCTGCCCGGAGGAAGAGGAGTGCGGCAGGTCGCTGGGACTCGGAGCGACCTTACGGGGCACCAGGTGGCTGCTCAGAGGAGGGGCCACAGAGCCAGGCGATTAGGTGCAGAGCATGGTCCCAGAACCTAGGAGGCTTCTTGGTGGAAGAGCCGCACAGAGACAAGCTGAGGGGCGGAGCGAAGGTTCCAGGACTGAGGGCAGGTTCTCTGAGGAGGGGCAGCCTAAGGAGAATCTTCTGCGCAGGGCGAGGCTCCAAGGCCCAGGAGGTAGGTCTAGGCCCCTGGGAATGTTGCAGAGGAAGGCAGCCCAGCCCAAGCGGTCGTTGTGGATTGAGGGGAACCTCTAGGATGGGAAATGACCAGCGAGACTTCCCCACCAGGTGAGTCTTTCCTGACAGGTGAGGTTTTCCCATAAAGACAGTAAAACCAGAGACACAGGCCCAAACAGGCCTTGCCTCAGCCCACAGCCTAGTTCCCCTTTGGATGACCATTGGTCAACAAGTGGAGGCACCTCTGCCCACTAGCAGGGAATATACCCCATCTGAAGGCCACCACCCCTAGAGAGGCAGCTTCCTTGTGGAGCACCGCATTATCAACTTTCTCCAAGACTTCAGGCTACTGAAGACTAAGAGGGGATATACTAGAAATCTTCAGGGACATTGTAAGTCAATAGAGGAAATCTACAATATCTCAGCACTCCACTGATACCTGAACAATATGAGAAAACAAGGGAAGAAAATGCCCCAAACAAATCTAGATGTAACATCAATAAAATCCAATGACAGCATGGCAGAAGAAATGACAGAAAGGGAGTTCAGAATGTACATAATTAAAATGATCAGGGAAGCAAATGATGAGATGAAAGAGCAAATGCAGGCATTGAATGAAGAGATGAAAGAGCAAATGCAGGCATTGAATGATGAGATGAAAAAGCAAATGCAGGCATTGAATGATCATACCACTTGACAGTTAAAAGAGCAAATACAGGAAGCAAAAGATCATTTCAATAAAGAGTTAGAGATATTGAAAAAAAAACAAACAGAAATCCTTGAAATGAAGGAAACAATGAACCAAACTAAGAAATCCATAGAAAGCATAACCAATAGGATAGAACACCTGGAAGACAGAACCTCAGATATTGAAGACAAAATATTTAACCTTGAAATCAAAGTTGACCAAACAGAGAAGATGGTAAGAAATCATGAACAGAATCTCCAAGAACTATGGGATATCATGAAAAGGCCAAATTTAAGAATTATTGGGATTGAGGAAGGCTTAGAGAAACAAACCAAAGGAATGAACAATCTATTCAATGAAATAATATCAGAAAATTTCCAAATCTGAAGAATGAAATGGAAAATCAAGTTCAAGAGGCTTATAGGACTCCAAATACACAAAATTACAACAGACCCACACCAAGGCACATTATAATGAAAATAACTAACATACAAAATAAAGACAGAATTTTAAAGGCTGTGAGAGAAAAGAACCAAATTATATTCATGGGGAAACCAATATGGATATCAGCAGATTTTTCAATCCAGACCCTAAAAGCTAGAAGGAACAACATTTTTCAAGCCCTGAAAGAAAATGGATGCCAACCAAGAATCTTATATCCAGCAAAATTTACCTTCAAATTTGACGATGAAATAAAATTATTCCATGATAAACAAAAGCTAAAAGAATTTACAAAAAGAAAGCCAGCATTACAGAACATTCTCAGCAAAATATTCCATGAGGAAGAGATGAAAAACAAAGAAGCAAATCAGCAAAGGGAGGAATTATCCTAAAGGAATTGTTAAATAGGGGGAACCAAGTCATGTCAAAAATAAATAAATAAATGAAATTTTAAAAATGAACCAAATGACCGGGAATACAAATCATATCTCAATAATGACCCTGAATGTTAATGGCCTGAATTCATCAAACAAAAGACATAGACTAGCAGATTGGATTAAAAAGAAAGATCCAACAATATGTTGCCTGCAAGAGACTCACCTCATAGAAAGAGATACCCATAGACTAAAGGTGAAAGGAAAGGGGAAAAATATACCATGCACATGGACTCAGCAAAAAAGCTGGAGTACCCATCCTCATTTCAGATAATGTGGACTTCAAGCCAAAGTTAGTCAGAAGGGATAAAGAAGGACATTTCATACTGCTTAAGGGAAGCATAAATCAGCAAGACATAACAATCAAACATCTATGCCCCAAACAGTAGCTCATCCATGTATATCAAACAAATCCTTCTCAATTTCAAAAACCAAATAGACCATAACACAATAATACTAGGTGATTTTTAACACGCCTCTCTCACCACTAGACAGATCTTCCAAACAAAAACTGAACAAAGAAACCACAGATCTCAATAACACAATCAATAATTTAGACTTAACAGACATTTATAGAATATACCATCCAACCAAGAGCAAATACACTTTCTTCTCAGCAGCACATGGATCCTTTCTCTAAAATACACCATAAATTATGCCACAAAGCTAATGTTAGCGAATACAAGAAGATAGAGACACTACCTTGTATTCTATCAGATCATAATGGATTGAAGTTAGAAATAAATGAAAGAGTAAAAAACAGAAACTACTCCAACACCTGGAGATTAAACAATATGCTATTATATGATGAATGGATAACAGAAGATATTAGGAAGGAAATTAAAAAATTCTTAGAGGTAAATGAGAACAAAGAAACATCATATCAAAATCTCTGGGACACTATGAAAGCAGTACTTAGAGGAAAATTTATTTCATGGAGCGGATTCAATAAAAAAAGTAAAACTCAACAAATAAATGACCTAACACTACAGCTCAAAGCCCTAGAAAAAGAAGAACAGATCAACACCAAAAGTAGTAGAAGACAGGAAATAGTTAAACTCAGAGCAGAAATCAACGAAATTGAAACAAAAGAAACAATACAAAAATTGACAAAATAAATAGTTGGTTCTTTGAAAAAATAAACAAAATTGATATACCTTTACGCACACTAACAAAGAGAAGATGAGAGAAAACCCAAACCACTAAAATTCGGAATGAATAAGGAAATATCACAACAGACACGATTGAAATACAAAACATAATTAGAAGCTATTTTGAAAATCTATACTCCAACAAAATAGAAAATTTCAAAGACATCAACAGGTTTCTAGAGACATATGAATTACCTAAACTGAACAAGGAGGACATACACAATTTAAATAGACCAATTTCAAGTAATGAAATAGAAGAAGTCATCAAAAGTCTACCAACGAAGAAGAGTCCAGGACCAGATGGGTTCCCAGCTGAGTTCTACAAAACCTTTAAAGAAGAGCTCATTCCAATACTTCTCAAAGTATTCCATGAAATAGAAGAGAAGGGAACCCTCCCAAACTCATTCTATGAAGCCAATATCACCCTGATACCTGAACCAGACCCAGATACATGGAGGAAAGAAAATTTCAGACCAATATCCTTAATGAACATCGACACAAAAATTCTCAACAAAATTTTAGCAAATCACATACAAAAACATATTAAAAAGATAGTGCACCATGGTCAAGTAGGTTTCATCCCAGGGATGCAAGGTTGGTTCAACATCAGGAAAGGAAATCAATAAATGTAATTCACTATATCAATAGACTTAAAGTCAAGTATCACATGATTATTTTGATAGATGCAGAAAAAGCATTTGATAAAATACAGCACCCCTTCATGCTCAAAACACTAGAAAAAATAGGGATAGTGGGAACATTCCTTAACATTGTAAAGGCCATCTACGCTAAGCCCATGGCTAATATCATTCTAAATGGTGAAAACTGAAAGCATTCCCCCTAAAAACTGGAACAAGGCAGGGATGCCCTCTTTCACCCCTTCTATTCAATATAGTCCTTGAAACTCTAGCCAGAGCAATTAGACCAAAGAAATTCAAGGGATACGAATAGGAAAAGAAGAACTCAAACTATTCCTATTTGCTGATGATATGATTATATACTTAGAGGAACCAGGAAATTCCACCAGAAAACTTTTAGAACTCATAAGTGAATTCAGTAAAGTAGAGGGATATAAGATCACTGCACATAAATCTAATGCATTTTTATACATAAGTGATGAATCTTTGGAAAGAGAAATTAGGAAAACTACCCCATTCACAATAGCATCGAAAAAAATAAAATACTTGGGAATCAATCTCACAAAAGAGGTGAAAGACCTCTACAATGAGAACTACAGAACACTAAAGAAAGAAATTCAAGAAAACCTTAGAAGATGGAAAGATCTCCCATGTTCCTGGATAGGCAGAATTAATATCGTCAAAATGGCCATACTACCAAAAGTGCTATACAGATTCAATGCAATTCCAATTAAAATCCCAATGATGTACCTTGCAGAAATAGAGCAAGAAATTATGAAATTCATCTGGAAGAATAAGAAACCCAGAATAGCTAAAGCAATCCTTAGCAGAAAGAGCGAAGCAGGGGGTATCACAATACCAGATCTTCAACTCTACTACAAAGCAATAGTAACAAAAACGGCATGGTATTGGTACCAAAATAGAAAGGTAGGTCAATGGTACAGAATAGAGGACATGGACACAAACCTAAATAAATACAATTTTCTCATACTAGACAAAGGGACCAAAAATATGCAATGGAGAAAAGATAGCCTCTTCAACAAATGGTGCTGGGAGAATTGGAAATCCATATGCAACAGAATGAAACTAAACCCATATCTCTCACCATGCACGAAACTCAACTCAAAATGGATTAAGGGCCTTGGAATCAGACCAGAGACCCTGCATCTTATAGAAGAAAAAGTAGGTCCAGATCTTCAACATGTCAGCTTAGGACCAGACTTCCTCAACAGGACTCCCATAGCACAAGAAATAAAAGCAAGAATCAATAACTGGGATAGATTCAAATTAAAAAGCTTTCTCTCAGCAAAGGAAACTATCAGCAATGCAAAGAAAGAGCCTACAGAGTGGGAGAAAATCTTTGCCAATCATACTTCAGATAGAGCACTAATCTCCAGAATATATAAAGAACTCAAAAAACTCTACACCAAGAATGCAAATAAGCCAATCGACAAATGGGCTAAGGAAATGAATAGACACTTCACAGAAGAAGATCTACAAGCAATCAACAAACATATGGAAAAATGTTCAACATCTCTAGTAATAAGAGAAATGCAAATCAAAACCACCCTAACATTCCATCTCACCCCAATTAGAATGGCGATTATCAAGAATACAAGCAACAACAGGTGTTGGCGAGGATGTGGGGGAAAAGATACACTCGTACATTGCTGGTGGGGCTGCAAATAAGTGCAGCCACTCTGGAAAGCAGTGTGGCAATTCCTTAGAAAATTTGGAATGGAACCACCATTTGATCGAGCTATCCCACTCCTTGGCCTATATCCAAAGGACCTAAAATCAGCATACTACAGAGATACAGCCACATCAATGTTCATAGCTGCTCAATTCACAATAGCCAGATTGTGGAACCAACCTAGATGCCCTTCAATTGATGAATGGATAAAGAAACTGTGGTATATATATGCAATGGAATATTACTTAGCCATAAAAAATGATAAAATTATGGCATTTGCAGGCAAATGGATGAAACTGGAGAATATCATGCTAAGTGAGATAAGCCAATCTCAAAAAACCAAAGGACGAATGATCTCGCTGATAAGTGGATGACGACACATAATGGGGGTTGGGAGAGGTTAGTGTTAGGGTTAGAGTTAGGGTTAGGGTTAGGGAGCGGGGCAAGAATGGAGGAAGGACTGTATAGAGGGAAAAGAGGGGTGGGAGGGGTGGGGGGAAGGGAAAAAAATAACAGAATGAATCAAACAACATTACCCTATGTAAATTTATGATTACACAAATGGTACGCCTTTACTCCATGTACAAACAGAGAAACAACATGTATCCCATTTGTTTACAATAAAAAAATGCAAAGGAAAGAGGAAAATTAAAGGAAAACTAATAAGGGCATAGAGGAGAAAAAATATAATAACCATGAGTACTGGTGCAAAGGTTTGCCTTAATTAAGGAGAAGGGGTATTCTTACTATAGGCCACAGATGCAAGGAAAAAGAAAGCTAATGGTGCAGAAGAAAATTCTAAAGAATTCTTGCCCAAATGTTCTCAGTCTCACTTAAATAAGAAACTGCGTTATCTGCTAAGAATGACTACACTAGAATAGGATTTATGGAGAGTGGAAAAGACTTAGAACAGCTGCTCTGGTGAGTGTAACAGGGAGTTTATAGGAGAATTTATTTATTTACTTAAGCAATAGCAGCAGCAGGAAAAGTCCACATGAAGCTAGTATGAATTTGTGCAGACTCAACTATGAATAAAATAAAACTTTTATAAGCAGCAAAACTTCTGTTTTCCCCAATAGTGGCTGTAACAATAGAGTTGCTCAGTGGGTATTAAGTAGATGATATCAGATCAGGATAAAATACTCAAATATTAACAAAACCTAAAATTTTATTTTACTCAAAGGACTTCCTTTCTTATTTTACTTTTCAAAATGAAATAAATAAGAAAAAAAAAACTTGTAAAAAGAAATCCTCAATCCAAGAGCTCTTTCAACATTTATTCCTTGTTAATTTCAAACTAATTAATTCCTAATTCAACCCTAATTAAACTTTCTAACTGGCCCTCAAAGTTCTCCCCAACCTATGCTTAACTGTATCAATTCCAATCACCTTTCTCCAAACACTATTTCTCCACTACAATCTGAATTAGTTCACATTTCCATGCACAGTATTTCACATTTACAAATACAAAGTATGCCGCTTCTTGGAATTCATTCTATCTCAATCAACCAATGTTCACAATTTGGTCCCGATTTATTTTGGAATTTATATGAAAATATATAACCTTTACTGAGCCTCTTATAATTCAGTTCCCTTACCCTTTTCTTTAGCCAGCAGCAATCACTTCATTCATATACCTCTAAAGCATTAGTTGGGAAGAAATTTTGCCTCCGAGGCAACACTTGGTAAAGTCTAGAAGTGTTTATTTGGCATCTAATGGGCACAGGCTTGGAATGTTGCAATCCTACAAAGTAAAGGACAGCCCCACCCTAACACCAACAAGAAATTATCTGACCAAATGTCAACAGGGCCAAGTTTTGAGAAATTCCACTCAAAAGCTATTTCACTCATAGAATAAGACCTATAAATAGCTCAATACTCAAGTAAAACCTGCCTTGAGCTCAAGCTCACTTTCTTCTGCTCTCTGACCTCCTGTGTTCCCAAGCTCTTTATCTGTCTTGGCCACTGAGATTTCGCCTTTCCCAGCAATGCTATATTAAAGTGATCCTCAGATCCTTAGCTCTCACCTGACATCTGACACTTGACACTATTTCTTCTGTGCAGTTCCAAAACTCACAGGCTTGTTTCTCACCATGGAAAGTGGGAAGGACTTCAATCCCTTATTTTCTGAACTTAGATCTTCACATAGTATGATCTCCAACACAAACTGACTAATCTTTATCACCTACTGCTCCCTACACTCCAGGGCAACAATATAGTTTAACACTACACAACAGAGCAGCCTTTAAAAGTCCTTTTCCTATCTAACTTTGGAGTTCTGGCATTCCATCTCTTCTTTTGGCAGTCACCTAAGGGGTTGCTGACTATCTCTACAATTCAATTCACAGGTTTAAGAGCTCATTATATGGTCAGTGGAGGAATGCATGAACCTGTAACCTGCAGACTTATGTTACAAAGAACATACATTAGGATTGAATTATGGATCTTTTGTACAGTCACCAAATTATTTATTAAAGCACTGTGCCAGGCCTGGGGACTGGAGGATAGGAAAAAAATGGCCCCTACCCTTAAATACTTTATAACAATATATACATCAGATGTGTAAATAAACTATTTGTAGTCAGACTGATATGCCTATTCTATAGCCAAACATTTTTTTTCAAAACAGATAAAAAAAGAAAAACCTTTCTCAGAATTGACAAAAATAACCAGTCTGAAAACAAAATATACTGGATGGATGAGTGAATAAGTGAACATGCTGATGAATCAATGAGGAACTACAGATCAAACAATTTTTTTGGAAGGGAGGGTACTAGGTAAGGTGGTACATCATATAAATGAGAGCTTCATTATTCTACTAAATCTCCTTTTCCTTTATCTTCCTTAAATGTCATTCTCACTATAAATGCTAATTGGCTTAGCGTATATAACAAATTAATCTGGGTGGCAGAATAATTCTACAACACAAAGTCAGGCTGAAAATTCTTTCTTCTCAGTTTTTCAGATAGTGAAGCCTCTAAACAGATCTAGCCCACCAGAGACCAGGACTGATACTGGGCTAAAATGCACCATATAGCCTCTCCAGATGTTTACAGTGTCTATCTGACTGGTCACTGTGCCTTAGCAATCACTGAACAATTGCTATGGTTTAGGAAAGTGCCTCCTAAAGGCCAGTATGTTAAGGCTTGGTTTCCAGCAGATGATGCTAAAGAGAGATAGTAAAGCTGCTACCAGAGTCCTTGTCAAAGGACTTGACTTTGGGGAGTCCCAGGTCCCACCACTTGCCCCAGAAACCAAAGGGAAAAAGTAATGATGAAAGGCAGGAAAGGAATTGATTCAATATAGCTACAATGGTAAGATAAGGGGAATCAAGCATCCTCAGTCCTGTGTTCTGGGGTACTAACATGAGGTTGAAGAAATGAAGCAGGGGGCAAGAGTTAGGCATAATTAAGTAGTCTTGGTCAAACTGTGGTCTAGCTGATAATTATTTCAGTACTGGTTCTGAAAGGGTCTGGTGAAGTCTTATCATTTTAGAGGACAATTCAGTTCCCATGAGATGGTTGCTCCGAGTTAGGGAGGCAGCCTCGGTCCCACCATGGGGTAACTGTTCCCACTTAGAAAGGCAATCTCATCATGGGGTGATTTCCCTACAAGACTCACTGTTCTTAGTGGGAGATTTCTAAGTGCTGTTCCTGGGTGTCTGTCATAGGACACTATAAAAGTTGGTTGACAATGTGTTGATTTATTATGTTCCTGAAAATCTTGAAAATACTTTAGGTATTCTTATGATGGTGCCCTCAACCCTGAGGAGGGAAGATTCTTTAAATAATTAACACTTCTTAAATAATTAACATGCCTACATGCAGAGTTGAGCAGGAATCTGACCCAAAGTTTTAAGGCAAGAAAGAATACAGATATACAATGAAGGCAGACATGCCAACATTTTTATCCTGCTTTTAATTACCCATCAGGTATTTTCAGGCCCAAGTGAAGAGTCAATATTTTTAGCAAAATAAGCCTCTAAGTCCTTATTACAGAAGCTTTAAAAGCTGGGGTCCAATGGAAGGAAGTTACGTCACTGAGGATATGCCCTTAAAGGAGATTCGGGACACTAGTCCCTTCCTCTCTTTGCTTCCTGCTTGTTATGAGGTGAGCAGCATACTCCACCACACATTCCCCACCATATTATGTTTCCTTGACACAGTTTCAAAGAAACAGAGCCAAAAGACCATAGACTAGAACCTTCAAAACTAAGTCAAAAGAAAATTTTTCTTATTGATTATCTCAGGTAATTGCTATGGTGACAGGAAGTTGAAACAAGTTTTTTTTAACTATTATTTATTTGACAGATAACTTCTGAATTAATATAAAGAAATGACAATAACTTGTATATACACTAATTCAAAACATTTTCACTAAGCATCAAGTAGAACAGTTTTCTACCTTTTCACCAAAAACACTAGCATGAGATGACCAGGTTAAACCCTTACAAGTAAAAAATAACCTTTAAGTTTTGACCTATACATTCCAACCAAGGGGATATGCTGGCATCAGGCTGGTCATCACAGGTCATAGGTCCACAAACCAAATATCATCCTCACAGCACACAAACAAAATGGGTACACACACACACACACACACACACACACACACACACACAGTAAAAATGTATCATGTAAAATACATGTGTATATTCAAGGGGAGTAATGCTTACTTCCCATGAGGATACAATGTAGCAAGGGGCACAGAAACAGACAACATTCACTAATCCACAAGACAATGGAAGGAATGAAAGTCCTGTTCCTTGGAATGGAGTGTCATCCAGGCCAGCCCAGGAACATGAGTGGATATCAAAGCATATGGGGATCTTCAGGGTTAGAGAGCACAAAATGAACCAAGACACAGACACAGACTTATTGACTAGTCAGAAGACAGTGGAATGTTTGTACTGGTTGAAGGGATGTAATCTAAGAGAAGCATAAAACAGAGAACAGAAAACCTTCTCCAACAAAATACCTTCGCCACCGAGGAGTCACATGCTCTCTATGGAGGTGAAGTAGCTGAGGATCGCTCTGCAGGTCACCCTCCACCCCAAGACCCTAGTCCCTTGGAATCAAATTCATGAGCAAGAATCTTCCCTAATGTAAACTGCTGCCCCTTCTCTAAAAGGTAATACAAAAACATAAGCAAACAAAACAAAATTCAAAAGAAAAAAGAATCAGACCTAGCTTTGACCCCTTGTACTTCACCTGTGTGTCCCAGCTGTCATGTGAGAGACTGGGTCTGCTTAGTTACTCACACTGGTTATTACTGCAAGGCATCTAAGCATATCATGCTCCTAATACAGCTCCCCTCAAAAAAGTCAACAACACACAACACATAAGCTTACCTAAACAAAAGGCAGCGTCAACTTAAGGATCTACTGCGATATTACTACACTAACAGCATATTTTAACCCTTTTTCTGATCCATTTACAAAATATCTGCATTCTGTACTGCTATGGAAGCATTACAAATATTGCATTAGATTTCTCTTCTTGAGGTCTTGAGATAGCAAATTTACATATTTTTCTCTACTACCATGAATGGGCAGTAATCACAAAAGGCCTAAAACCAAACTCCTTCTCCCCTGAATCTGGAATATTGTAATTTTCCCCCCTCAGATAATAACAAATTAACAATGGGGAAAAAAAACTATATAAAAGTCATATAAAATTTTTAAAAACAAGCAAAAAAACAAAAAAGAATCTGTGTGATCAAACTAAGTCTAAACTTTGCTACAAACAAAACAAAACCTCATTCAGTTCACCAAGCTATAGGCATTTTATAAACTAATCAAGTAATTCAGGTCATAAAAATTGGAAAATTTTTAGGTGGAAACAAAATTAACACCAATTCATTCCCTGGCAAATAATTCTTCTAAAATGCCAAGTCCACACAGAGAGGGGTTTGATGAAACTGTCTGCAAGAGGCTACCTTGTAGGCCAGACCACTCTCAGTTCTGCTTCAGAGGTACAGGGATATTAACAGAAGCCTGCACCAGGTAGGCCAAGGAGCCCTGAGGGACTGGGGCTGGCTTTTTGTGCTGCACATTGCTGTCCTCCAGCACCTGCTGTCAATGACTTAGCTTCGTCAAACACTTCTGCACCAGCGCATTTTTCCACTACAATTCATTCCTTAGTTCTGAGATGTCCTCTTTGATAACCTGCTCTGGTTTCTGGACAGACAAATGCAATCTTTTTTTGTAGAAAAAAGCATTTTATCTGTCTTGCAATATCTAGAAACTTCTGGATACTCCGATCAACACCAGTTTGAATTCCTTCCTGACAGGTACCATTGACATAATCCTGACTCGCAAGAGAAGCAAAGCAAGTCTCCAATGACAATTCCAACTCTTCCACCAAGATGCTGCTAGACATTCTCGGTGTGCCAGGCACTGCCTGGAGAAGAGCAGCCTGGCCAGGGAGTCCTGGAAGGGGTGGTGGTGGGCCGGAGGCTGCCCGGAGAATATATCGCCCAGCGTAGCCAACACGTTTGGGATGGTGGGCCATGGCCCACCTAAAAAAAGTTTTAATGTCACTTTTGGCACAATTTTAGAGTAGCAGGCAGGGTTTCCAAGAAAAGAGATAACTATATTACATTCATTCTTCCTTTAAAAGTACAAAAATAAAAATTATCAACAAGTATAGTGGCACACACCTATAAAGCTACTTGGGATGCTGAGGCAGGAGGATCACAAGTTTGACACCACCCTCAGCAACTCAGCAATTACATGTCTAAAAATAAAATAAAAGGGACTGGGATTTAGCTCAGTGGTAGAGTACTTGCCTACCATGTGTGAGGACCTGGGTGGAATGGAAGGAAAAGAGGGAGGGAGGAAGGAAATCAACTACCAACTGTGCCATACAAAGTATTCATCCGGTCAAACTGGTTTTGCCTCTTAACACCTTGTTAAACCATCATGAGAATTTATATTACAGCTGCACCAAATATCAATTGGATGCTACTTCCTTAAAATGGAATTGTACAGGTTTGAAACCAAAGATCCATCAGATATAGATGTGTGACCTCAGACAGATGTTTAACCTCTTTTAAGGCTAAAATGTATATAGAAGCTGAACTAAATGAAATTGTGGTAAATATTTACTTAGAGGATTGCTGTGAGAATTAATTAGAAGATGGTATATCCACAGAATTGATAAGGAGAGGATATATCCATAGAGCATGGCAATATATCAGGAGTTCAATGAATACAGCTTTCCCTTTTACTCAAACCTGATACAAAGTTACCAAGTAAAATTATCTTATAATTCTTTCTTGTCTCTTTGCATAATTTTCCTTAGTTCCCTCTAGTTTATCAAATCTTCATTCTTTCATTTATTCAAAGATACTAAGAGCATGAACTTACCAGTGCCTCCCAAAAAATCTCTCCCAAACATCTCTAGAATCCATAGTGAAAAACAGAAGATATGATTTTCAAATTTACTGTTACCCTGAAAACGCTTCTTGCTTTATTTTAAATTGAGTTTTACCCCCTTCATCTCTGTTAATTTTCCAGCACTGAGGAAAGAACACTGGCCTTTGAGTCAGGCAATCCTGGATTCCAAATCCAATTCTGTCACTTAGTCAAGTTATTTGTCTGGCTCAATTAATAAACTTCTCTAGGTCTCACTGTCCTTAATGAGCACAGTGCCTAGCACATAATAGGTGTTCCAGCAAATTATATTTAATTGTTCTCTACAGTAAGACTGCTAACTAAAGTTGTGTTCTTCTTCGTCAACAATTAATCTCAAAGGAAACAGTTCAAATCATGTGTCATTAGCACGTGCCCTGTTGCACACTTATTCTCTCATTTATTTTTTCAACAAATAATTTCCTAAATATCTTATTTTTAGGCATAAAATAATAAAATTTGTACAGCATTTTAAAAGATAATTAAGCCAAGGTCTCAGGCCTGAAGGAGTATGTGGCCTAGAGGGAATACAAACACGTAAACAAATAATTACAATGCAGCATTCTAAGTACTGAAAATAGAATTATGTATACAAAGCTCCAGGAAGCACCAAAGATAGAGATCAGGCAAAGATTCCCAGAAGAGATGATTATACTGGCATAGAGACTGTGGATGAAAGGGCTTCACTAAGCACACAAAGGAAAGATAGTATTCCAGGGGGGGTAACCATGGTAAACTAAGGATTCCTTCTGAGAAATACAGAAATCTGGTATGGTTGCAGGATGCTGTTTCAAAGGACTGGTGAAAAAGGAAGCCTCAAGTAATATGTCAAAGAGTTTAGACTTTACTCTTTAGGTAATGAAGAGGTACTGATACATTTCTAAGTCAAAGAGTAACCATTTTAGAACTATTCCTATTGTACCAAGGTAGGAACTGGATTGGAAGGGCTAATATTGGAATCAGAGATAGCGAATGGACACAAGTAAGCTGAGAGAGAAAGGTCAAGCATGGCTCTAGGGTTTCTAGCTTAAATAAGTAGTACACTGTAGTTTCCTAACACAAAGGAGTCATATGGGAGCAGAGCAGAACTAGGGGTAAAGATAATGAACACTTTGAGTTTTATAACTTCAATGAGGGGAAGATGTTCAGTAGCACATTGGGAATATTATGTGTAGAGTACAGGAAGAGGAATGAACTGGCGATATAAGTTTAGGGTAGATTTTTGAAAGTAATAATTTTTAAAACCAAGAAATATGATTTTTAAGAGAAATGTAATTCATCTAGACCTCTCTCCCAACTTCAGATTAAAAGATTACAAGTGAAGGACCTTAAATTATTACCTATTGCATATATATTAAGTTTTAACATAAAAATGGAAAGATGTCAACATAGTTAATGAAAGCAAAATATCAAAAATAAGTATTTCATATTTATTTGACTATTTTCTTAAGCAGCCTACTAGCTAATAAGAACATTATTTTCTTACCTATAAAATTAATATTTACCCAAAATAATGGTGTTCATGGCAAAAAAAAATATATAGTCTGCTTCATCTTCTAAATAGTGCATTTTATTTCCTGAGTAAACATTAAGTCATACGTGCACTGAACAGAATCTGAATTCACTGAAGGAGTTAAGAAATTTCTAAAATCCCAAAAGCAATATACCTCACCCAGAAAATCTAGTAAAGAGCTTATTATGAAGGACTAAAAGTCAATGTCATACCAAAATTTTAAATAACATCATGCATCCCTCTATTTAATAAATTATTTCAAAATCAGGTCACAATTGACAGACACACTATCTTGGGCAGACGGGAGAGAGTAGATAAGCAGGGAAAATTTCCTTTTCTCTACTGAAGCATGTCCACCAACTGTCATATCTGGAAAACAGCCAAAATGAGCACTTTATTTGCAAAAAGATTAGGAGACTTGAAATACGAGCAAAATATGTGGTGTATAAATGTGAATTGTAGGAATTCTTTTAAAGATTCACACTTATGGATGTTTAGAAATAATGGTGCAAAGACATTAAAAGCATAAATTCACCCATGTAACAAGCTCTAAAAATCCAAGGTAGAAATCCTTGATTCCCTATGGACAAGATTTCCCTTTTCTTCTAAGCTATAACCACCTATTCAGGGTAAGGTTCCCTCACACACTTCCAAGACAGATAATCCAGCCTCTTAAGAGCATTTAACTGAACTAGCCACAAAAATTACCTTGAGAAAACTATGGCCAGCCATGAATCTTTCTCTTAACCTCCCTTTCTTTCTCTTTCCTAACTCCTCTGTTTCCTGTTTAGTCAAAGAGCATGTTCTAGTTTCCTTTCCACAGGTTTACCAGCAAAAGCTGACACTGCTGAGCTGCCAAGGAAAAAAGAGCTGAACTATTAAGGAAAAATATCAGACAGAAAAAAAGGGCAGGAAACCTAATTATATTAACTAAAAGGAAAACCTTAGATTATCTTGAATATGCATAAACTTGTAAATCTAGATTCATTTTTCTCAATTCAGGTTGAGATCCATACTTGACTACAAGTGTTTTCTAAAAGGCTTTTCATCGATCTAAAATAAAGAAATATTACAAAATAACAATAGTAGGGTCTAGATAATATTCACAGCATATAACTAAGAAAACAGAAGAGTTAGGTATTTATTGTGAGTGATTTTACTACTGGAAACTCCCTGACTTAACACATTGTTCCTAACACCACTATCACCTTGGATAATATACCCATAGTCACACAGTATTTTGGTTTTTCAAAGATATAAGGGAAGGCCAGGCACAGTGGTGCACACCTGTAATCTCTGGCTCAGGAGCCTGAAGCAGGAGGATCTCAAGTTCGAAAGCCAGCCTCAACAAAAGCAAGGCGCTAAGCAACTCCAAGAGACAGTCTCCAAATAATATACAAAACAGGGCTGGGGATGTAGCTCAGTGGCCAAATGCCCCTGAGCTCAATACCTAGTACCTACCATCCCCGACTGCCACTAAAAAAAAAAAGGGAAGATAACAGAGGAAGTGGGAAATTTCTGAATGAAGAATAATTTCTGAATTGGGTGTATTCTCTCAACAAATTCACAAAATAGTTGTGATAAACATTTCTTCTCACATGTCCGTTTTCTGAGATTTTGTACTCTTCTTTCCCCTATCCATGAGACTGAGTTCAGAGACCCAGGAGCCTCAAGTTTACACTTAAAGATCCTGTCCCAAGGATCTTTGTTGCTTTAATTCCCAGTCTTTCCAACAGTTTGGCAGTTCAGTTTTGTTTTTTGTTTTGGTTTTTTTTTTTTTTTTAATTCTACAAGAAACTTATACAGTCTTATAAATTCACATTTTCCTTTAAAGAACAAGCAATCAATTCTTCCAAAGAAGGTTATATTAAACATGGATCCTTCCTATCACAGAAGTGATAATAACATGGATTAGACTGCTGGGCAAATAAGTATCTGTCAATCCCCAGAACCAAGAGTTCTGGAGAGATTTTGAAGGATAACAGGGAACAGATAGTGTAGGCATTCTGCAAGGACCCTTGTTCTGCTAATGAAATGTCACAAACTGTGACATTTAAGAACTATTCCTATGGAATCCCAAGGACAACATAAAAATAGAAAGACAAATACTATGGAATACTATGAAAATGATATGATATTGATATTGATATTGACAAGAAAACAAGAGGCTGGGGTTGTGGCTCAGTGGTAGGGCACTTACCTAGCATGCATGAGGCCCCGGGTTTGATCCTTAGCACCACATAAAAATAAAGGTATCATGTCCACCTACAACTAAAAAATATATATAAAAAAACAAGAAAGTAAGAAGAGTAGGAATCATGATATCTGTAGTTCCTACATTAAGTACATTATTTTTAAAATCCTGTTTAAAAATTACCTGTTTAGTTCCATTCTTAAGTAGTACAACTAAACTTCTGATCATCTTTTCACTGACTATGTTTTTCCAAACCTGGAGAAGGAGAGTACCAACTGATAATACTGCCTGATGTTTATTTTTTCTGGAATTTGGCATGAAAAGCTGAATGGCCTTTTAAAATACAAAATATAACTATAATGAATTGTTTCTGCAATGTTCTCAACTAATTTTTCCCACTCTTTGCAAATAATGATAGTATTTTTCAGTTATAGTAAATATTTACTAAAAAGTTTCCTTAAAGTTTTTAATGCTTAGTTTTGTTTCTAGGAATTATAGATACCTGGCAATAATTTAAAGTTGGAAAATCCCCAGTATGAATTACTTACTGTCCTGGTTAATTTAAAGAAATAATCATTTTTAAAAGACCTATGCAGATTTACCATTTTTAAAACATATTTGGTCAATTGCCTGACAATGTTTAAGTGACATTTTTTAAATTACAGTGGGATATCATATAACAAGAAAAACCTACTTGCTGAAATCCTTATCTCTATCAAATTCTGCAAACTCAACTTCCTCAATGAGTGACAGTTACCTCTGAAAGCTTTTATAACTTTTTCTGCATTATCATCATGTTACTGAAATTCTTGAGACTGCACTTCACTGACAATTACAATAGAAACTAATATAGCTAAAAATAAAGCAAAAACTATACAAAGAATTTTTGCCTCTTAGTCAAGCAGGAAGCCTACTACATGTCCACAACAATATACATGAAAGAAAAAACTCGAAAAATGATAAGAGCTAACCAGTCTATCAAATTATCATTATCTCTCTTCTAATTGCAAAAAGAAATATTGTCCAGAAGAACTGCCACCTAGTATCCACACTTTGGTCATAATCTCCATATTACCTAAAATTCTTAATTTTCCATGGATATATTTTCTTCCAATACAAGGTATATACATGCTGACTTGGAAAGAACATCATCATCATTACCATCACTGAAAAAACAAGATGTTAATTTCCGTCTCTACTTCTTTTTCCATTCTTCCCTTCCTCTTTCCTCATTTCCCTTTTCTTCATAAACAATTCAATTCCTAAAGTCATCAAGTTGAACAGAGAGAGGTAGCATTCACACCAGAGAAAATAGGGAAATCACAGTGGCTCACAATGGAATGACAAGCCAGGACAGGAAGATGTCCATACTAGGGATAGTCTAGTATGGGACTGCAGAGCCTACATAAGTGAGAAGGCATGCCCATGGAGGGCTGGCACAAATGAGAGGGCTAAAATAGGGTGTCTATGTAATGGTGGCAGAAGGGAACATCCTGACACAGAAATCAAAATTCAAACAGAATGAGAGGACATGCCACTGCAAGGGTCAGTGATCCATGCAAGGGGGGTTGGAGCCCAAGCAAGATGAAAAGGGTACACCCTGCAGATGTAGGCCAGCATGGAAGTCAGAGTCTAAGAAGCACAAGGAGAAATCCATACATAAGAACAACCAAGGACTGGGATTGTGGCTCAGTGGTAGAGTGCTTGCCTAGCACATGTGAGGCACTGGGTTCAATCCTCAGCACCGCATGAAAATAAAAAATAAATAAAATAAAGGTATTGTGTCCAACTACAACTAAAAAAAAAAAAAAAAATTTTTTTTTTTTTTTTTTTTTTTTTTTTTTTTTTTTAAGAACCAGCTGGGCACAGTGGGGCATATCTATAATCCCAGCAGTTTACCTGTAATCCCAGCAGCTCAGGAAGCTAAGGCAGGAGGACTGCCAATTCAAAATCAGCCTCAGCAAAAGTGAAGTGCCAAGCAACTCAGTGAGACCCTGTCTCTAAATAAAATACAAAATAGGGTTGGGGATGTAGCTTAGTGGTTGAATGCCCCTGAGTGCAATCCCTGGTTACCCCCCCGCCCCCCCAAAAAAAAAAACCTAGCATGGAGTGGCAGAGCCTAAAGAGGGGAGAAGGAAGACATTAAGAGATGGGAAGGGACGGCAGTGGAGAAAGAACTGGATACATACAGTGGTATTTTACCATACAAAAACATCAGAAGCCAGACTGGAAAAAGATAAAAGAAGTTACAAATGAAGGGAGAAACTAGAATGAATCCTGTGTGTGCAATTTGACTGGAATTAGAGATATCACTATAAATTCTAGGTTTTCAATAAATATGTGCATTTCTGAGTGTCAATATATGTATATATGTTTACATATATGTCCCTGGCTGAGAGGACCTGGGAGAGGTGAAACCTCAAAAGTCATAACAGGGCTGGGGATATAGCTCAGTTGGTAGAGTGCTTGCCTTGCAAGCACAAGGCCCTGGGTTCACATCCCCAGTACCGAAAAAAAAAAAAAAAAGTCATAACATACCTAGTACTCAAATATCAGCTTCTAATTATCATCTTCCAATCAAAAGAACCATGTCACTTGAAGAAAGGGCTGGTTCCAGGACAGGGACAAGGAAAGATGAGTCTTGGGACATTTTAGAATGCTAAAAGCATGGAAATGCTCAAAAATGACTCAAAAAAGTCAATCTCAAAAGGCTCCTACTGACTACATCTAGGACAATTTAAACATCAAAATTAATGACAGTAATGTATCCATGCAATAAAATAATAAGTCTGAAGTACACACAAATATGAAAAAATAAAGTTTTATAAGGAATGGGATATTTACATAGTTTATATGTGTCTCTCCACAAAATAGTTATTACAGAAGAAAAAAGAGTAATTGTATATACAGGAGTTTGACAACCACCAACATAAGCAACTGAATAAAATAAACATTATCAGTAGTGGGACAAATCAAATAATATGCCACCTGATAGGGAGCAATGAAAAGAACACAACATCCCTCTGTGACAGATGTGCCAAAGATGCATAACCTGAATCTAATCATGAGAAAACATGGGACCAAACCCAAATTGAGGAACATTTTACAAAATAACTGGCTTACAGTCTCCAAAAACTGTCAAGACCATAAAAGTTAAAGACTGAAAAACTGTCAAGACTAAGGAAGTCTGATAATCATGCAATGTATGATTTTTGAACTGGATCCCAATGAAGAACACTATTGAGACAACTGGCAAAAAGTGAATGGGGTCTGAGGACAGGTGGTTGTGATGTAATCAAGTCAATTTACTGATTTTAGTAGTTGTATTGTAGTTATTTAGAAAACGTCTTTATTTACAGGAAATATAGCTGAAGTACTCTGAAGTGACCAGGTAGGCAACTTACTCTCAAATGGTTCACAGAGGGGTGAGTTCTTTGTACTGTACTTCCAGTTTTTCCATTATATGTGAATATTTCAAAATAAAAACTGTTAAACTGTAATAGAAAAAGATTTGGGAGTATATAGCCCTACCTCCAACTATTAAGGAATTACTTAAACTTGATTTGCAGTCCAAGTTAGATCATACACTGATGTATAGCAGTAGGTGGGAGGCAAATGTTGACACTGGACTGATAAAAAAAAGTCAAATTTGTGAACTTTTGTGCCCTAGCAAAATTAACTATTTCTATATAGTTATTTATTTTATGTACATAATTTTTATAAGTGTTTTATAAGCCTACAAATGAGTGTTTTCTATCCTTCAAAGCACCATCACCATGCTGAATATATAGTACATACCCTCAAAATATCTGTCAATTCATGATTTTAAAAGAAAGAAAATATTCAGGATAGGCTTATTAGGAACCCATTAATCTAACGGATGATAGCACAGCACAACTTCGGTGGAATATGATCTCCTTCTCTTCAAATTAACTTTGTGAGGAAAGCAGAAAAATCAAATGCTAAATCTTTGGTCACCAGTACCACTCCTAAAAGTAAGTAGAAAAAAGCAATCACCTACCTCTGGAATCAGAAGACTAGCCAAATAATATCACGCCCAATGGCCTGTACTCCTGCCTGTAGTCACTTCACTTAAAGTTTAGGTTAAAACAATGTATCTAAAGAAGTACAATGCAAATGTCCCAGAGTTGCCCATTCAAATAAATATACTCATGAAATCTATAATTAGTACTTACTATATCATTTCTGGGCCTTTTGTTTAAGCTCAAGTATAATATGATTAGGATTTATAATTACACATACATATTGACTGTTCTTTGCATGTAATGTCTAAATAATAATAATAAGTATTTTTATTCCCTCCTATTTGACAGGCATCATACTATTTCATTACAAATTACAGAAGTCCACCCTTATCCGTGGGGGACATGTTCCAAGACACTCAGCAGATGCCCGAAACCTCAGATGACACATATACTACTTTTTTTTTCTGTGTACATACATATCTATGATAAAGTTTAATTTATAAATTAGGTAAAATAAGATTAACAACAGTAACAAAATAAAACAGCAATAATACACTGTAATATAGTTACTTAAAACTTAAGCCTTGTTTACTTATATAATATTCCACTTAATATTTTCAGACCATGGTTGACCATGAGTATGTGAAAACAAGCATGGGGGGACTACTGTATTTTTAATTTTTACCATTCTCCTTAGATATTATCCTTATCTTATCAATAAGGAGACTGAAGCTCACAGAAGTTAAATAATTTGCCTAGGGCTAAATGTCCACTGAGGCAGAGTTTGCATTCAAACATAAGACCCAGACTTTACCATTCCATTCTGCTATTCCTTTCACTTACGTCATTTACTGTTCTAAAAAATGGAGATATAAGACAGGATTAAATAAAATGCAATATAGAAATTTTTTCATTGGTACAAAGTAAAACTGAATGGAGTTCTGGGTTTAAAGAAGCTAAAGAAGTAGGGCACAGCAGCACACATCTATAATCTCAGAGGCTCAGAAGGCTGAGGCAGGAGGATCTCAAGTTCAAAGCCAGCCCCAGCAAATGCAAGGCACTAAGCAACTCAGTGAGACTCTGTAACTAAATACAAAATAGGGCTGGGGATGTGGCTCAGTGGTTGAGTGCCCCTGAGTTCAATTCCTGGTACCCAAAAAAGAAGCAGAAGAAAAAGCCTAAGAATACCTCAGAACTGAGAGAGAGAAAAGTATAGCAAAGGGACAGGGGGCCTGGTCCCCTGGGTTTTCTACAGAGTCTTAACACTAGAGTGAACAAAGCCCCTGAGTTAACAATGAGCTTAAAAATTAGTTGACTATGGGTTCAGATTTATTCGCTTGAAAGAGGTGGATCATAAAATGAAAACTAGTTAACACTGTATTTTCATTCATGTAAGAAAGAAGAGATGAGAAATAAACCCACAAACTTGGGATGAACCCGTCTCTGAAGACAACAGATGTTAGACAACATCAAGCACCCAAGAAATTTTCGGTAAAATAATTCCACTGTTTTAAAGTGAAAATGACTCACAATGAAATATTTTGAAACATCTTTACCTAACTTATTTTTAAACTCAATTCATTTTACTGTTAATGTGCTATCACGAACAAATTTAAAGCACAATATTGCCCTTACTGTGAAATTATATTAGTATAAACAAAATTGAGAACTAGGTTGGAACTGAAGTATGTTACTATAAAATTTTATAGAAGTTAATTATATATTGGAAATATATTGGTATTTTCATACCTTAATCCAGGGCATACACTGATCCTTATGTAACCAGGCAGTAAAATATCACTTTAGAAAGATGTCTGGGATCAGAAATACCTAATTTTGAATCTCAAATATGTTATTTGCTAGCTCCATAACTTTGGGCAAGTTACTGAATTTTTCTGATCTTTAACCCCATTTAAAAATGGTTTTAGTAATAAAGACTTTGTAGGATTATTGTGAAGATTGGATATAAAGTATATAAAGAAGTTAGCCTATCTGGGACACACACCAGCAAATACTCCAAATCATATTCTACATATCCATACACTATTATTGCACATATTGATTCTCCTGCCTAAAATATTCTTCTCTCAACCTGCCAGCCTAGCAAACTCCTACTCATCCTAAAAGTTCAGGGTGTCAACCAGATCTCCAAAGTTTCCCCTGAGTACTCCTATCAGGTAGAATTAAAGGTGCCCTAGTGCTCCTATAGCACTGTTTGATACTTCTGCTGCAGCATATCTTACACTGTATTTTAACTCTCTGTTTATATAACTGTCCCACTATTCCTCTAAATCTCGGGATTGGTAGAGATAATCTCATTCAATTTTAGAACCCACAAAGCACTCAATAAATACTTACTGAAATAAGAGAGCATTATTTGTCATTGTTCTTAGCTGTCCGTTTCCTATAAAATTCTGATGGATTTATTGATTAGTTGGAAGTATTTGGTTGGTGGATAAGTTTCATCTAAGTACACCCTAATATGCTGCAGAAAACACACACACACACACACACACACACACACACACACAGAAGGAGGAGGCAGACTTTTAAGAAATAGTTAATCACTGTATTCTACTTTTTTCCCCCTCAATGATGTCTTCACAGTCACAGTTTCTATCAGTCTCCAGAATGGCAGACCACTCTGAGGAATAACCAAAGCAAATCAACAGAAAACAACTCTGTTCTAGGCTACCCACTACTGGAGTTTACCGAGCCAAAGAACATCCCTGCATAATTCCCACTGCTCATCCAAACACACTCCCACTCACTCCAGTGTCTCCACACTAGCAGTGAAAATCTACACAAAGATAATTCTGTAAATATACTAGTTTTTCAGTATATTCAAAACACTAAATACTATATTTAGCATTATCTGTATGCTACATAAGCCATTTCAAACACAGATTAGTAACTAGAGGTACCAAACAAGAACCTGAAGTGGCTAAGAATAATTTAGGCAGAAAGAAAACTGAAATTATGCCTCGCAAGCACAAGGCCCTGGGTTCAAATCCCCAGCACCGGAAAAAAAAAAAAAAAAGAAAACTGAAATTAATGCAGGAATACTAATTGGGACCCAAGGGTTAGAACCTCATATGCCTTCACTGTACAGTAAAACATAAATTTATGGCTGGGTATGGCAATGCACACATGTAATACCAGTGACTCAGGAGGCTGAAGCAACAGCATTGCAAGTTCAAGGCCAGCCTGAGCAACAAAGCAAGACCCTGTCTCATGATAAAAAATAAAAAGAACTAAGGATGTAGCTCAGTGGTAAAGTATCCTTGGGTTCAATTCCAGAACCAAAAAGTTAAAAACTTTGTTTATAACCTAGATACTAAAGTCAACTTGCAACATGAATTTTTTTAATAAAAAGAAATAGATTTAAAATAATTTGAATTTCAAACATTAGGATGAAAGCTGTTACATAATTTTATTTCATAGCTTGTCACCTTTGATTACATAATAAATATATAAATCTAAGGAATAACTTCTGGAAATAACAAAATGCCATATGTCAAGATCTAAGATGAGTATATATAAATCTGATAAGAAGTTATAGTGACTAAAGGAGTAGAAAAAAAAAAAGCCTCTTAATTATCAGCGCTATGTTCCCTATCAAATTCCTTTCCTCTTCGGCCTTATAAAAGGAAGGATAAATGATCACTTTGATCCCACTCCCTCTTGTAAACCAGATAAAAGTCACTCGGTTAGAATACTCTACCATGGAGCTTCATAGGTTACTATTTTTGGCATAAGATTTTGTTACTTTTTAAGTTAAAATAATAAAATAACATCTTCCTAAAAGCTTTACCAGTCATACTTCAGTATGAATTAACTGGCATCTCCCATAAGTAGTTTCTGGAATAAAGATAGGAAAGAGACAGGCCTGGTTTCATCAGGTGGGAGAAAAATTAATATTGAGGTACACAGGAAACTAGAGATGTTGAAAGTCAACTTTGTAGACCCCTCAACTTTGAAGGTCCAATATTTGTTTTTCACTATACAATCCCTTTCAGCTCTACTCTTGCCAAATTTTCTTCCCTTTAGGAAAGAGAGAGCTGTCTCCAAAACTACAGCCAGGGTGAACGTGTAGTAATTAGAAAAAAACTTTTTTTCTAGAAAAAGAGAGTCGGGTGGAAAATTTAAAGGAAATGAAATATGGGAACTAAAACATCAAGGAAACAGCAGGAAATGAGGTTGATTATCTAGGCCCACAACCATCAGTCAAGACTCTTTGATCAAAATATGGGAACCAATCTAAGAAGACTATTTCAACTCACTTAATTAGAAGAAATTAACTATGTTAAATAAAGCTACTTTCACAATACAACAAAATCCAGATAACTCTATAGCACAAGTGAATCAAAGTTCCATATTAAAGTCAGATATATTAAGACATGCCATTTAATAAGCAAGCACTATCAATAAGGAACAGACTCAGAGGTTAACACTGTGGATACTGTAGAACAAACTGAAGAAATAGAAATTTATCCTTTGACTACACTTTTTTTTAATTTGTTCCAATTATTTATACATGACAGTAGAATGCACTTTGACACATCATACATAAATGGAGCATAAGTTCTCATTCTTCTGGTTGTACATGATGTAGAATTACATATGTAGTCTTATATGCACATAGGGTAATAATGTCTGATTCATTCTACTATCCTTCCTACCCTTAACACCCACTCCCCTCACTCCCTTCTGCCTAATCCAAAGTAACTCTATTCTTCCCTAGAGGTCCCCCTCCTTTATTGTGAATTAGGATCCACATATCACATAAAACATTCAGTCTTTGGTTTTTTGGGATTGGCTTATTTCACTTAACATGATAGTCTGGCTCCATCCATTTACAGTCAAATGTGACAATTTCATTCTTCTTTATGGCTTAGTAATATTCCATTGTGTATATATACCACATTCTCTTTATCCATTCATCTGTTGAAGCGCACCTAGGTTGGTTCCATAGCTTGGCTATTGTGAATTGAGCTACTATAAACATTGATGTGGCTGTATCTCTGTAGTATGCTGATTTTCAGTCCTTTGGGTATAAGCCAAGGAGTGGGATAACTGGGTCAAATGGTGGTTCCATTCTGAGTTTTCTGAGGAATCTCCATACCACTTTCCATAATGGTTGCAACAATTTGCAGTCCCACTAGTAATGTATGAGTGTACCTTTCTCCCCACATCCTAGCCAACACCTGTTGTTGCTTGTATTCTTGATAATCGCCATTCTGACTGAAGTGAGATGAAATCTTAGTTTTGAATTGCATTTCTCTAATTGCAAGAGATGATGAACAATTTTCATGTTTGTTAATTGACTATTTCTTCTTCTGTGAAGTGTCTGTTCCATTCCTTAGTCCTTTTATTGCTTGGGTTATTTGTTTTTTGGTGTTAAGTTTTTTGAGTTCTTTATATATCCTGGAGATTAATGCTCTATGTGAGGTGCATGCGGTAAAGATTTTCTCCCATTCTGTAGGCCCTCTTCATGCTATTGTTTCCTTTGCTGAGAAGAAGCTTTTTCGTTTAAATCCATCCCATTTATTGATTCTTCATTTTACTTCTTGTGCTTTAGGAGTCTTCTTAAGGAAGTCAGATCCTAAGACAACATGGTTAAGATTTGGGTTGACCATACCTTTTGATCCACCCTCAAAAACCAATTTCAAGCCTCACCCAGGTTTAAAATTCATTGGGTTTTCAACTGGCATCATGCCTCTGGCCTCTTGTGAGGTTTACAGGACCTTGTCATCACACACACAAGAAAGAACTAGAAAACAGGTGAGTATTCTTATAAATTCCTGCTTTTTAAAATATAAAATATTTTCTCATATCAGTGAGTAATCAAAACTCACTGTATTTTAATTAATTAATAACATTCTGCAATATGCTCAAACCAGAAATCAAAGACACACTAAAATATATTAAATGTCAAATAACTTCAGGTTCCATAGGTTTGAATTCGTTTTTTCTAACCCTTGATTTACATTATGGTCAGCTTCCATTTCTAGTTAAATACCTAAGAAGAATGTTCTATGATAGGTTCTTTGAGAAAGTTTTCCAAACTTACCTCAAATACATAATAAATTATTTTGGTTTACAATTGAAGTAATCAAATTGTTTACTGTCACCTGAGAGTTTAAACTGCTCAAGTCAAGAGACACACTGCTGAATGTTGTACACTCTGCCTTAATGTCAGACTCACTCCACCCTTCCATCCTTGGTAAGAAATCACTGAATCACACACTTGAAAAACTGTAATGTAAGAATGAACAGGATGAGTACTAGTCCCTGTCTGGCTGTCTTAGTTCACTGCTACATATATTGCTCTCAGGATTTTGAAGAGGGAGTTGAGAATCCTGCTTAGCAGAAAGAGGTCAACACCAAAATGCCCTCGCCTGTCTCCTTACTTCCCATCATGCAGCTGGCACTGTTCACTCTGGCAGACACAGCTCCCTGAACATAATAGTGCAATCACCGCATCAAACATCATTACTATCTAAAATAGATAACCCAATTGCAACTTGACTATTTTTATAGATATAACATTTTCATGAGGCTTGACTGCTCTATTTGTGACTTACTCTATTTAACCAGCTTCTCTAAAAGTGAGTTTCTTGTATTAGAGTACCAATAACCACAAATGTCCAAATTGTGAAAATTACAATGCTTCCTAGTTCCCTCTTAGCTCCTTGTACCCAGCACCAAAAACTTCATGAGCTGAATCCTGAATCTGAAGCATTTATAAGCTCTTTGGTCTATCTGCCTTTGGTGACCAGAAGATTTTCCCCCACTTATTATTGATCTAACTTTTTCACATGTGTATCTTAAGAACTGGATGCTTTACGTTGAACAAGAATTTACTAAATTCACATTACGTATTACTCAATTCTGGAGCATTAAGAAAGCCAAGTAACTATAAGGTATTAACAAACTTTCACTGCTTTATTAAAATACAAATACTAGAGTCAGTAAAAAAAAAAAAAAAAGGACTTTTTAAATGAGAATCATTTTTGCTTAAAATAAAAGGTAGTTGTGGCCAAAAGCAGTACTGCACACCTGTAATCCCAGCAACTGGGGAGGTGGAGGCAGAAGGATCGCAAATTCAAGGACAGTCTCAGCAATTTTAACAAGACTGTCTCAAAATAAAAACAAAAAGGGTTGGCAATGTAGTTCAGTGGCAAAAAATGCCCTTAGGTTCAATCCTCAGTAGAATTTTTTTAAAAAGAAGAAAAGATAGTTGTGCTAAAGGAAGAGATTTTTTTAAATTTTGCGGCTGTCTCATAAAAGACACAAGTCAAACAAAATGAAATTTTGTGTATAATCTGGAGGATGAAAAATAGGAAGGCAACTCATTCCAAGAACCCAGATAAGTTCTGATGAGCTCAGATTTCTTTAAGCATCAAAGTGAAGTGGTAAGGGACATAGTTGAAAACAAACACAAAAGAGAAATACATACTTTTCCAGGGAAAAAATGCTAAATATTTATTTCAGCTAAGTTTGACAGAAAGGGAGGTATAACAGTTCACCAACATAACCTTAAGCTCTGAAATATAAACTGTGGACAGTTTTAGTCCACAGAAGAATATTCTATGATATCTAATGGTGCCAAAAATCTGATTCTTCCTAACTTTTATTTGGCTTTTTCTTCCCTATTGAGAATAATTTTCAAACTGCAAAGGATAAACAAATAAGGAAATTATTAAAGTTCCAAACAGAGAGATCATAAGAGAAACTTAGCTGCTTTAAATGTGTGTTAAAGACTCAGACCCAAAAGAATGAGATGCAAGAGGCTAAAAAGAATTTTCATGAAAGATAGGAATTATCAATGGCTCACTACCAAAAATGAGTTAAAATAAGCATCCTGATTTTGGTGGAACTTATACTATTAAAGCAATAGATCAAAGTAATGCCCTAAACAGAACATGGCATGAATTTAAGAAAGGCAATGGACAAACTACCTCACTATATTCTCACAAGTATAATGGAGAGAAGTAGCTGACTGACAGTTCCATTAAGTGGCTCAAATGTAGGGAGAAATACCATGCATAAAGATTGACACTTTTAAATTTAAACTAAAATGAAGAGAGGTTCTTTGGGGATATATTATGGTGTGTTGGATGCCAGTTATAGAAAACAGGCTTATTAAAACTACAGATGATGTGGAGGAGATAAGTTAATATGCTAATAGGCTTATTAGTTTTAAAGATTTAGATATATTACAAATACAGGCTAAAACAAATAAGATGAAATGTAATAGGAATAATTTAAATTCAACCAATACTTTTACAAGCACCAGGAGAGAAAATAATGGCTGCACACATCATTGATGGGGGGAAAAAAAACACCTGGAAGTTTTAATTAACTACATGCTCAGTCTGAGTCCACACCATTTTCATGGCTTAGAAAATCTTGACTTGTAAGTAGAGGTAGGTCTAAGATAAATAATAAGAAGGTAATAATTTCATTGTATCATGTTATAATAGCTGCCATTTTAGCTGCATAATACGTGTTCACTGTAGAACATTTGAAATGCAGATAAGAAAAAGAAATTAAAGGTTATCCACAATCCCACCAAAGATGAATACTATCTCCATTTTGGTGATTTATTATCCCAGACTACTTTACACACATCATAAATGTTCACATACATTATTTATTTTTTCTTATAAAATTAGGATTATAAAAAATAATAAAAATAGGATCATACTATGAATGCTCTTAATCTGTGTTTTAATTCAGTATATCAAGCTCTCCTATTTTCTTTACTGATCAAACAGAATCCAGGGAATATTGTTTATTTCTTGCCACTATATTTTAAGAAGGTCATTCCCAAATTTAAGAATATGCAAAGAAGGCAAAGAGTAGTGGAAAATACAAATACTTAAGGTCTTAACACCTATTATATACTGTCACATAACAGGCAAGGAAAATGACAGTTCTTCCACAAAAATAAAAATAAGTTTAAAAACATTGTATCTGGGCTGGGGAGATAGCTCAGTTGGTAGAGTGCTTGCCTTGTAAGCACAAGGCCCTGGGTTCGATCCCCAGCACCACCACCAAAAAAAAAGCATTCTTTCTTTTACTGAAAATGGCAGTGCCACCCAAACAAACCTGGTTACACATCATATAGCTATTGCTCAGTTAGTACATAATAAGTAATTGAAAGCATCTTCTGCAAAGTTTTTAGTGAACCCTCATAAGGCAGTCAATAGGTACTTTCTTAACTAGAAAAGAATTGATAAGTTTAAGTTCAATTATTAGTAGCAAAAGAAATGTTCAGATTGGACTATCTAAATTGACCATCTACCTTAAATTTTTGTGAATAAAACAGACCTGGTAAAGCAAATGTGAATCACTAAATTTCAAATTCCTGGCATTACTAATCAAATGATCTTGGGCAAGTTATTAATACTCCTATCTCTTTAGTCCTTCATCTGTGAAATTAAAATCGACTTCTTAAGGTTGATATAAGAAATGAGTAAGATGATACATGTAAATATTTAGCATAGGTCTGACACTACTACTACACAAGTAACAAAGCAGGTAGAAAAAAAGTACCAAACCTATTCCACAATTCACTCCAAAATATTAAAATATTTCTAAGTGTCATTAGGCTAGATGGGGAGGGGAGAGTCACATTTTCCATTATCCTATAGATATCTGATGACAATAATCATGAAATAAAGTGATAGCTAAGTAAAATGTGTCTTGTTAGAAATTTCATTTTATTCAAAGGATCACCCAAAGAATTACAATTTTAATTCTAATTTTCTCTGAAGACTATTTTAGTTGTTTATTCAGGGTGAAACAGATAAATGCAAGTTTAAATGTTATTAGTTTTGTGAATTTTACAACTTGATTTATTACTCAACGAACTTGTCTTAGTTTGTTTCCCATGTGCACCCCTGTTGCGGAGCTACTGCTGCTACCTCTGACAAAACCAGCAAAAGAGAAAACCTCCCATTTGAGATGTACACTGTGGTTCACAATTTTGGTACTTTATTTGTTGTATACCAACATTAAATAGTTGATATTTTATTCCTAAACTTTGACAATTATTCTTTTTTAAAAAATGACCCACTGGGAGTGTTTAAAAGACGTCTGCCTTTGGATTCTGTTACAGTCTTTTTAAAATAGCATTTGTCTCAATGAAATTAACTGAAGTTCTCACTGTTCTCAAAGAACTCTTTAGTTGTTTTCAAAGAAGCTATTTTGAGAAACTTGTTTCAGCATATAGGTTTCTAGACATAATAATTTTTAGAACTAATGGAACCCCTGAGATGTACATCGCATATAACTTATAATCATAACTAAATTTTTAAATGAATTATCTGTGACTAAGGGCAGTTATGAGAACTGTAGTCTGAAATATGCATACATGGGCTACTTGTTTTTGAAAGCGAAAATTTAACAAGTGTATACACATGTTATTTCTAAGACTTATTGAAAAATATCCCGTATATTCATTATTCTGAGGTAAACTGTCATTCCAATGTCATTGTCAATGAGTATATAAAACATATGGAACTTTTAAAAATCTCATCAAACTATCTTTCAACTACTCACTCTATACAAACTTTTCATTTTCACTATTAGCCAGTATTGTAATTAATTGCACTGACCACTACAACCTATGAGAATCCACGCAAAGAACACAATGCCATCACTCAAAAGTTTGTATGAATCCCTATCAAGAGTAGTGAAGAAGTTTTTTAAAACCAAGAAAATCATTTGGGCTTTTTAAAAATTTTGCAAGTACAGTTGGATTGCTTAAGAGATGCTTTAAGGTGAAGATATGAATGATGACTGCTGTCTCCAAAAATACCCAGGACAAACTGAATAGCCATGATTTGAGACATTAAAGAACTCTCCTTGAATTTTATGGAGTAAATGCTATTCAGGCGTCCTCCCTCCCAGCTGATTTCATTTGTCCATCAATTCAACTTTTAATAGTTTCTCAAATATGCAAATCAACTCTGCTATTTCTAAGGTACTGCCTGCTGAATAAAGACCTTGACATTTTTTTAAAATGCCATCTTTAAAAGCTTCTCCAATCAAGATTCGTCTCATCTGCAACATCTTCCTATTAAAAGGCCTCTACTATATCCTACACATTCTATCCCAATCCGGACCAAGCATCTTGCATCCTGAGATAATAATCAAGTTTATGTGGAGGTGATTGAAAATATTGCTGGGGCTGCCTAACCTGCCTCATCAAGTTTTACACACTCCCAGGGCTGATGACATCTCCTCAGGTTCACTTTCTTCATTTTGTGGGGGTCAGAACCCCACGCAGCACAGCAAACACCTTCTGCAAGAGAAGGTAGCAAGCAACCAGAGGCTGTGGCTTTGGCAGGATAATTGCATGCACGCAATTGCTTCTCTGCCAATTTCATTTAAATAGACCAAAAAAAAGGAGGGGGGGGGGAGAAGCTGGCTTCGAAGCTGCAAATATATATATATTAAAAAAAAAAAAAAACGGAGATGGAAAGCTGATTTTCTTCAAACAACACTAGTACATACACAAGTTCTGCACCACAGCTCAGAAAAAAAGTAGCTGGTTGACGCATTGATGGAAGGCTATTTTAAAATTACTCAAAGAATCTAAGACATCAATCTGGGAGTCTCATGCCTCCTCTCCATACACACAGGCTGTTTTCCTACCTAATTTAAGAATGAAACGCTGGCAGCCACCAGGTGCAAAAACCGTGAGGAGGAGGATGTATCCATCACAATGCATAACGAGGTGTGCCATCCCCAGAGCCGGTGCCCGTCCTTACCTTAGCAGATTAGACAGGGGCAGGGGTCCGGATCCACCGCCCAGGATCCCTCCTTTCCTGCCAGACAAGAGTTTCTCCACCAGAGCCACATTTCCAGTGCGAGCAGCTTCCAGCAGCTCCTGGTCCTTCCCCATAGTCCCTCACCGACTCCCCCACTGAGTCCTCTCCCTCCTCGGGTCCTCCTCCCCGCCCACCCCCACTCCCCGAAATCCAGGGCTCTCCCGCCCCACCCTAAAATAATGCCAGCGCTTCAGCCCGGAGAGAGATCCCTGCAGCCCACGCCGGGAACACCACGCTGTCCTCCTCTTCGGGGCGCAGCTTTTACAATGGGGATCAGACCATGTCCTGGGAGAGGGGCAGGCGGAGCTGGGAGCCGCGACGCGCCCCTACAGCCACTCCCCCGAATTTCCCAGGCCTGGTTCCCGCCTGGGTGGGGCGTGAAGGGCTAAGGGGCCGGGGGTGCTTTTGAGGAGCTGGAGGGGGTGGTGAGGACTGAGGAGGACGGTGAGGACTGAGGCGGTCGGAGCAGCAGGAGACCGTCCTCGCTGGAAGCCGAGCACAGCGAACGACCGCGGCGGCGGCCCGCGAGCCCTCGCGCCGGGCCCGGGTTCTCCTCAGCTTCCGCGCCCGGCCGCCTCGGCCGTTAGGCGGCGGCGGCGGCGTCCGCGGCCCGCAGCGGGGAGGAGCGGAGCGGCGGCGGCAGCGGCAGCGGCTCGCGCGGCCGGGGCCCGCGCCGAGGCAGGGCGGTGCGGGCGAGCCGCGGCGGGCGCGTGCCGAGGGCGGCGGCGGCGCCTCCCAGGCCTGCGCGCGGGGGGCGTGTGCGCGCGGGCAGGTGCGGCCCGCGGCGCGGCCCGAGGGGGCGGGGGCGGGGGCGGGGCGCCGGCGGGAGGCTCGCTCCGCTTCGGTGGGCGGGCAGCCTCCTCCCCCGGTCTCCTTGGGAGAGGTTTAACTGTGTGAAGACTGGCGTCCTCCGCGGGGCCGCCACGGCCCGGGGCCCTGATGCGGTGGGCAGGCCGCGGGGACTGCGAAGGGGCCCTTCTGCAACCGCTGGGGACCCGCTCTCGCCCTCCCGCCTTACGTCTCCCAGAGGGTCCCCGATATCTGGCCTTGGTTAGAAAGAAGAGGCTTGTTTTAGCTTAGTTTCTGTGGCACTGGCCGCTGAGCAGTGTGTGACTGTTCCAGTTTTTCTGGGGTCTTTCATCAGCTTATATTTTAGTTGGGCTTTGGAGATCTGCTGACTTGTAAAAATACCAGAGAAGAGGCTCTCATTGGAAATTCTTCCACATCCACGGTGGGGAAAAATATAAATGGGCATGGATGAGAGAGCCACTTTAATTAGCATTTATCATCAGCAATTCACTGCGCGTGGTTGGCTTGATTTTGTTAGTTGCTCTCCCTACCAGTGGTAGAGAACGCGTTTATTTTCTTTTGAAACTTCTTGTGACACCTTTGCTGCCCATTGTCCTTGGAATGGACTTCATAAATGTGAACTTGTTGATAATCAGTTGATAGGAAGGGAACTTAATAGGCACTTTGCTTCCACCAACCCAGTGATCTGCGTATAATTACTGTACATTCATTTTAGAAATAAAGTAGTGGCTCAAAGAGTTAATTGAAATTCTTAAGAAGCCACACACAGTAATTGGCTAATTCAGAACTGAACCCCAGAACTGACTCACTGCAGTCATTCACCCCACACTCTTCCCAATACACCTTCCTGGCCCAACGGAAAAGTAAAATGGGCAGACAATTACTGCAGATATTTGAAGAGCAGCTACTACATACAAGACACTGCACTATGTGCTTTCCATATTTTTATCTCAACCCTCAGAAAAATCCCATGAGATGGGTACCATTTTTATCCCTTAAATGTAAAAGTAAGGAAACAGATGAGCCCAAGATCATGCAATTGGAAAGTAAAATAGCCAAGACTCAAATCCAGGTCTGCCTGCCAATAGGCCAAGATCTTAAGTAAATAACAGGCAATCTCAAAAGACATTAAAAGATAAATAACAAAAATAATTTTAAGTGTTTTTTTATGGAATTTAGTGTTCTGAGATTTCATTTGAATTATTTGAAATATTAGTTAAATTATGACTACTCATTGGAGGTTTCCTGAAGGATGTAAATATTGGAGCTAGTGTGTGGTTTTTGTTGTAGAATCTGTTTCGATGGTAAGATGACATATGATCCCTGGCATAAGACTAGCAAAACGGTTAAATAAACAAGCCATAAGGATCCATCAGATTAATTTAAACATGGCATAGGGAAATCTTTCATCGCCTTTCCTTTGTTGCCACCTAAGCAGAACATAACTTTTCTGGAATACACTGTTAGTATTCAGTTGGGCAGAGCTAAAAAAAAAAAAAAAAAATCACCCACATTTTTCACAAACAGCATTTAATCATGGATGAGTTAGTGATTGGAGGCTCCTGAGTCATCATTACCAAAATCATGCAACCTCTGAGGGGAAAACCTTAGTAATGATTTACTCTAAGGATCAGTTCCACAATTCCAGGTGCTCTACTGACATATGATGCTCAAAGGCAATTTTTCAACTCTATGCTTTTTTTTTTAATTACCTCATAGCTTCTTTTTGAATAGAATAAAGGTTTTGGCTGTATGGGAACTAACATGTAAATTAAAAGGGAAAACATTCTTCCAAAAATCCAAAGAGACACGACAAATATCCAGGTTTTTTAAATGTCCGTATTTCCTCAGGATGTTTTGAATCTGTGAATAGCAGGAGTCTCAGAAAATCTTGGGAACCAATTAGTCAATCTTGATCTCAGTCTACACAAAAGAGAAATTAAGTTTTATATCTGATCTCCACTGGCATTACCAGTCCCAATATTCTATGTCTATGATGAAATATGTAATATTTATGTAATGTGTAAATGTGTAATATGTAGATTCTTCAGTTTGTCTCATTTAATCCTGACAATTAGGGCTTAAGGTAGATATAATTTCTGCAGAAACTTAATTCCTTATTTTACTTTTATTTTATCATTTATTTTAAATTCTGATATACACAAAAATAATCCTCAGTATGTTTTGGCAAGTTGAGAATTACTGCTCATATATATATTGCAAGTCACTCCTGTTGGGATTGATTAATAAAAGAAAGGACTATTGGTTGAGAGGAGAAATGAGACGTAAAGCAAAGACAAAGCAAGCATAGAAGTATTTGCAGAAAACAAACATATAAAACCTTTAGAAACATACAAGTTATTTAAGGAACATGAATCCAAATCAGTTTGAGAACTATATACCAAGATCTGTTTGCAGTTAGGAAAAGATAGGATGATGTTTTGTAATGTGAAATATTAGCTAAGCTCATATAGGATAGCCCTGCAATTTGAGTGGAGTTAGAAAATACCTACTTTCCCCCTCTCAGCCCCAGAAATCACTGGGGCTGATAGCTGTGGAGTGGAAGTGAAGCTACACAACACGAATATACTAGACACCTGGTAGGAGACCAAGTTTTTGCCTCCTGCATTGATTGCTTGCATTTCCATTCTTTGCCTACCTGGCAGAAAATTTATCCCTCATCATCTTCTTAAGGAAACCAAAACACCAAGCATATCACAATGTTTGCAGTTTTTCTGAAGACGTATGGTCACAAGAGTTGAGGACCATGGGATGCCAATCACTTAACCTCAGGAACCAAATGAGAATCTCATTCATGTATCCTCTTTATTATCAAATCAGGTTAAGCGCTTAATATCCACAAAATGCATTGATCACTACTAATAGTAGACCAAGAAGGAGACTAGGACCTACTTCTCTATAAATATGTATCTTGGGACCTACCTGTAGAGAAGTTTTATCTGCAAAGCTGACTTCACATACCTAGCCAGACTAAAGCCTGTCTTATAAATGGGGTCTGACATGATCCCTGAAACTCCAGATCTTGTACAACCCAAGAATGGGATCCTAATTAGAATAAGTTATACTCTGTGTATGTATAATATGTCAAAATTCACTCTACTGTCATGTATATCTAAAAAGAACAAAAAAATTTTTAGAAATTAATGGGGCCTGAACCATTTTTGAAAAGCAGACTGAAAAGGTCTTGATCCAAGAATGCAGTAGGAAGCAGAAGAAAGCCCAGTGCCTTTCTTAGGGATTCAGGAGAAAGGTGAGGCAAAAGAAAAAGAAAACCAGAGTTGAGCCTGAATCTTGTTTTGAAAGCAAGGAACTCCCACCCACTGGTAAAGTGGTCCCAGTGGAAATGAGTAGGGAGAGACACCAGAAGTGTTCACTATCCTTTTAGAAAGGAGCAGACGTTTCCTCTCTAGGGAAAGTCAGAGAGGAGGAATAGAGTTCCCCCAGGATCCCACACCACACAATATTCCATTACCATCCTGCTGATTCTGCCATTACCTCCTTCCTCTCTCAGGACCAACCTGCTAATGTGATACTACCTTTGAAAGTCTGGGTGCCACAGGGTAACCCCACACACAACCCAATGAAAAATGTAGTCTTATCTCCAAACTATTTCTTTACTTGGAGTATCTCCCTAAAATTCCAATATATTTTCACCATCTCTTTAAGGTGAAGAAAACACCCAGTATCCTGACAAACCTTTTACTCAATCTCTCAGAAGGGTTGCTAAGAAGACCCAGAAGTTCACTAATCTTAACATCTTAACTCAAGTTGCCAAAGGCTAATCAATGGCTAATCCCAATCTACCTCCTCCTTAACCCATTCTCTACTTCTGCCCTTCTCCTTTATGTAAAAGTTCAGACAGTAAATATTTTCAGCTTTGTGGGCCCTACAGCCTCTACCACACTGTTCAACTCTGCTTCTATAACACAAAACTGCCCCTGTGCAGTATTCAAACAAATGAGCCAGGCTGTGATCCAGGAAAAACTTTATTTATGTGGGTTGGGGTTGTGGCTCAGTGGTAGAGCACTTGCCTAGCATGTGTGAGGCATTGGGTTCAATTCTCAGCACTGCATATAAACAAATAAAATAAAGGTCTGTTAACAATTTTAAAATATTTTTAAAAACTTATTTATGATACTTAAAGTTGAATATTGTGTCATTTTCACAATTGACAAAATAACCTTTTGACTTTTTGTTGTTGTTGTTTGTTTTTTGTTTGTTTACTTCACTGACCATAGGGTTGCTGGTGGAATTGACCCAAAAGCTATAAGCCTACATATTTAGCAGTGACTTATTCTAAAGCCTCTTTGGGGGATACTGCTTCTTTGATAGGTTCAATTTAGACATGGGGTAAAGGTACGGATAGAATCAAACTGTCCACTCTAAGCCATCTCTCCCACCCCAGTGTGGGCAAACAGGAACCCTCCCCATCATTGAAACCTCTCTAATTCCCTGGTATCTCAAATAGACTTTCTTGTGATCTCTATCATTGTCACTTTACTGTATTATTTGGGCTTTTATTGCATGGGTGCACCCTTCTTCACCACAGTTACAGCATACATCTTGAAAAAGGGGCTTCACTGAGCCGAAACTCACTCAATGAGAGGTGGTGCTGGTATCTTTGACCTAAGACAGGGGGCCCCACAGGACTAAGACTCAAACCTCTTGGGAGTGGGCACCACCTGGTTAGTGCTGATGCCTCTGAGGGAAGCAATATCTGGACATGCATACAAGAAAAACTGCAAACTGGATTCTCAACTGACGCTTCTGGTACAGCCACTGCCAGGTTGAAGTGCATCTGGAGGAAGCGTAGTCTCCCTCTAGCACCCTCTACTGGTGGATCCTAACAGAACCAGGTGGCTTGTAATGATGACTTGCAGAACAACACAAAACCTAAGTACAGACACATGTCACATAACAATGTTTTGATCTTCATCCAGCTACATACACAACAGTGGTCCAAGCTGTAAACAGAAATTATATTGCTGACAGAGTTGTCATAGTTTGTGTAGACACACTCTATGTTGTTCACACAACAAAATTGCCTAACTACACATTTCACAGAATGCGTCGCTGTTATTAAACAATGCATGACGGTATATGAGAATGGGTTTAAATTTTAGAGGCAATAGTATAATAATTGCATAACAATGACAATAGCTGCTGCCTGGAAATGAGGTTGGTTTTACTTCTTCACATCATCATCCCTAATTTCACAACCAATGTTCTATCTACAACTTCTGAGTATTCCTCATTTCCTATCCCCATTTTTAAGACTCCTCATCTTAAACCTCTACCAAAATCCATGGACCTATTAGATTCTGCTTCCTGCCCTGGCCAACCATTTTCAAGAAACTAAAAAAGTGACACACTGTTTCTCACAGAATTTCACCAACTGCCTGATTAGCCCTTTATGTATCTCTTCAATCAGAGCTGACTTCATCGCACTCTGCTACTGTCCAAAGTCTCCTTAGTCCAGAAGTTGGCTCTCCCTACAAACAGGGACTCTTAAGATTTGTGGTCCAGTTGTAACCCAACACGTTCCAACTGTTTTTCCATGGGGAATATCCTCCCTGATTTTGATAGATAAAATTTTCACTATTTCATTATATCTACAACAAGAAATTAATAGGCATATCCTTGAAACATCAGAAAGAAGAGTTGTTAAAAGTATTATATGGATGGGGAATGGATAGTGAATGGATAGTAAAATGAAATTAACTGCACAATGTTCATGTAAGCATTTTGGACAAAAATTAGATTAGGGTCAGGAAAAGTCAGTCACAGGATTCAGTCTCCAGTGTCACAAAAAAAAAAAAAAAAGAAAGAAAGAAAGAAAAGGAAAAAAAGAAAAAGAAACTTCTAAAAATAGTACAAGTGGAAACCATTCCAAAATCTCATTTGTGTTATTTGTGTTAGTTACTGGTTGCTGGTAAATGAAATACGTAGAACATAGATATATTGTTAAAATGGAATGTTGTTTATATGCATTTTATGCTTTCCCACAAAATCAAAGGAATCTTGATTTCATCAGATGCTTTTGTAAAGTCAGATTACAATTTTCTCCCACCTTTCTAATGTTCGATATGAGGGTAATGCATCTGGAAATTGAAACCAGAAGGCAAATGACAAGAGAGTCCAGTTAGATTTAACATTCTTTAATTTCTAATAGTCTGTAACTAAATTTTAACTTTACTGAGCTATTTCTCTCAACTCCTCTTCATATATATGCGTGGGTGTAAAAAGGAGGAAATGGATACATGATGGAAAATGTTGATCTGTTTTTACTAGTTGAACTCTTAGAAATAAGAAATCACGGTTACTTCCAATTGTCATTCTTCTGCTTACACTAAAAAAATCAGAGATATGGAAAATCATGGGGAAAGAATCAAAAAATTAAGTTAATAAATTATAGAATGTCTGTGTTAAGAAATTAATATACAGATTCTCTTTAAATACTAACTATTATTTTAAAAAATACTAAAAATTTGTTAGGTTTTTAAAATTAAACATTAAGCCTTTTGCCAGTTAGGTCTGAATAAATAATTCTAACACTAATGAAGAAAGTTTGGATTGGGACTATATTCTGGAAATGTTTATATAAAAAACGAACACTACATAAAATGGTTGAGTTGGTATTTCTGTAATCACCTCAAATCTTTTTATTGACTTATAAACCATATACAAAAAAAATGCCTTCCATTTGGTGTAAAGTTGGATGTAGAACAATAAATAGAAGAACATTACAAATATATTCAGAGGCATTCTTCTAGGTCAGGAAAAAACAGAAGGAAATCCTGCCATCAAATGAGGTCCAATGGCAGGAACCAAGTTGTGGCACTAAATTCCCAAAGACAAGGTAAGTGTGCTTAAGGTAATGGGCAATAGAACTGAAGTAGTCATCAGAATGATTTGACCATTCTGATTTGATCTTGGCACTGACTAGTTAAGCATGATGTCCTTAGAAACCGAATAGAACAGGGCAGACTTCTAAAATCTTATTTGATTTGCAATAGAAAAGCTCTAGGTCTTGGTAAATGGTAGTTTGACAGAAATAACCACTACAGAGTCAGAGCGAGCCTTTCCACCAATTCCCAGACACAAATCCCTAAACCCTTTTCTTTTTTGAAAAAGCATTTACAGTACCACATGACCAGTTGTAGAAACAAAAACTGTAATAGCTGTGAGTAGGTCTTCGTTACTTTTGATATGAATGTGTGTGTGTGTTTGTGTGTGTGTGTGTGTGTTTGACATTAACCAGAAGAAGAAACATCAACCAGAAATGGATAAAGAGGTATTTCGTTTTTTTCTTCTGGGAGAGGGTGGCATCTTTTCAATTAAGATCAAAGAATCTACATCATCTTAAATGGAAGCATTATTTTACAATTATCTTACTTGAAATTAAGTATGATTAAAAGAGGTGTTTGGGGATGCCAATTTGACAAAAGATAGACTTTGGTGACTGTGTATAGTGTTAAGTTAGCTAAGTTAGGAGATGCTGTTTCCCAGAATTTCCTTCTTTATATAGTCCTATGTAAAGATTGGCCACAATAAACATTTGCATAAGATTCAGAAAGCTGATATGAAGCCACAACCATTGTCATCTGAAAACAGAGGATGTTGTGGTTACTGATCCCGACCTTGTTGGTGTAGGGCAGCATCCAGGCCTGCACATCCTCCATCTCTGGTATTATCTCCTCTGAGTTTCTTCCAAAAACAGGGACAGTTCCTTGACTTCAAGGACTAGTTCCTTCTTCAGTTCATCCATATTATCAGAGTTAGGACAGGGAGAAAGACAGCTACTTCCAGCTTGTTGTCATCATTTTCAGTTTGCCTTGTTCTTTTCCACCTCATGGCCCATTTTTCTTCTTGACTGACAGCCCTGTCAACCTATAGCAACGTCAGGCCCACCATCAGACAAGAAGCAGCAGCCTCGTATTGGCTTCATCACCAGCTCCCTCAATCAACCATGGTGGCTATCTTTTTTCTATACATTGATGGAATTAGGTTAGCTAAAATATTGTTTGATATTTGCATTCTGTGTTTATGAATGAGACACACTTGTAATTTCCCTTTCTAATATGTCTTTATTTCACTATGTAATGATTTGGGAGTGTTCCTTCTTTTTCAATTCACTGGTAGAGTTTTTGTAAGATTGGAAGTTCCATTGGTCTTTAATGAATTAAAGAATTTTTTTAAGTGGTAAGAGTCATATGTTTAGGTTATCATTTATGGGTGTAGTTCTAGTTACTAGAGAGACAAAGGCAGGAGGATCACTTGAGCCCAGGAGTTTGAGACCAGTCTAGGCAAAATGTAAGACTTCATGTCAAAACAAAAAATTATTTTTTTAATATTTTTTTAAGTAGATCTTATTTTTTGTAATAGGCTTAGATTTACAGAGAAGAGAATATCATTACCATATACCTATGCCTAGTTCCCCCTATAATGAACATTACATTAGTATGGCACATTTGTTAGAATTGATGAAAAATACATTATTATTAATAGATTATTTGGATGTCCTTACTTTTTACCTAATATGCCTTTTCTGTCCCATGATACCACATTATTAGTTGTCATGTCTCCTTGACAGGTTTGAGGAGTGCTAGTCAAGTGTTTTGTAGCTTTCCCATCTTTTGGTATTTGTCTGATTTTTTTTTTTTTCCTCATGATTAGACTGGCACTATGAGGTTTGGGGATAAAGACCACAGAGGTGAAGTGCCATTTTTATCACATCATATTGAGGATACAGAAGTGAACATGATTTATCATGACTGATATTAACCCTGATGTCTGTTTTTATTCTTCATTCTATTATCTAAAACAGTATGAAATTACTTCTGACTGAGATAGTGTCCACCAGGGGTCTTCCTCCATTTGGGCTGCTATAACAAAATCCCATAAACTGAGTAGCTTATAAACAACATAAATTTATTCTCACACTGCTGGAGGCTAGGAAGACCAAGATCAGACTTCTAGCTGTGTCCTCACATTGAGAAAGGGCCTGACAAGCTCTCTGGGTCTCCTATATTTAGGCACTAATCACAACCATCACAGCTTTGCCCTCATGACCTAATCGCATCCCAAAGGGCCCTCCTCCTAATACCACCACATTAGGGGCTAGGACATAAACATATGGATTTTTGGGGGGGTGGCGTAAGCATTCAGATGACAGCATCAAATTTCCTCTCTGTAAACTTGCCCTTTTCCTCTCTTTCCACACTATAAACAAAGTCATACTCTCACGTTTTAAACAAATACATCCCACTCTTAAGGAATGAAGATTAATGCTTCTCTCCCTTGAGGATGGAGAATCTACGCAAATTATTTGGAATTCTGCACAGATTTCTCTCCTCTTCCCCTTTTATTCAATAATTTATACAAGTACAAACTCATGGAATTTACTTTATACTTTGGCTCATAATCCAACAGTATTTTTATTTACTGTATTGCTCAAATTGTTTCCTCTTTGGCCATTGAGAATTTGGAAGTACAAACCTAAATTACCATACTGTTTTGCTTTCCTTTGTTTCCTTTGTATTTGTCCATGAATTTACCTTTACTAAGTAACTTTGTATTTTCCTGTGGCTGATATCCTTTCATTTCAACTTGATGACTCCCTTGAGCACTCTTTGAAAGGAAGGTCTAGTGGTAATGAACTCTTTCCCTTTGTTTACCTATAGATGTATTAATTTCTCCCTCATTTCTGAAGAATGGTTATGCCACATATCAAATTTTCGGCTGACAGTTTTTTATTATAACACTTTAAATATGTCATCCCACTGCCTTTTGCTTTACAAGATTTTTGATGAGAAATTCATTGATTATCTTATTGAAAATCCCTCGAATACGACAAGTCACATTTCTTGTGTAATCTACCTTTGACTATACTCTTTCTCTTTGTCTTTCAACATTTTGATTATAATCTGTCTCAGATTTATCCTACTTAGAGTTTGTTCAGCTCTTAAATTTGTCTAGTCATGTCTTTTCTCAAATTTGAAAAATTTTGGCCATTATAACTTCAAATCTTCTCTTTTTCTTTTCTTCTTCTGAGACTGTCATAATATGTGTGTGGGGTGGTGTGTGTGTCTGCTTGATAATGTTCCATAGGTTAGTTGCTTAAGCTCTGTTCACATTTCTTCATTATTGTTTCTTTTTGCTCATCAGATTGATAATTTCAAACAGTCTGTCTTCAGGGTCTCTGATTCTTCTTCTGCCTGGGTTAGCTGTTAAACACTTTGAGCATATTTCAATTCAGCTATTAGGCTTTTCAGTACCAGATTTCCTGTTCTTTTTTGAAAAATTCTGTCTCTTTGTTGATACTCCTCATTTTGTTTGGATATTCTGATTTCCTTTCATTCTTGGTGAATATTTTTCTTTAGCTTGTTGTTGTTGTTGTCGTTGCTGTTGTTGTAGTAGGTGGACCCAGTAACTCTATTTTATTTATTTATTTTTACGTGGTGCTGAGGATCAAACCCAGTGCCTCCCACGTATTAGGCAAGTGCTCTACCACTGAGCCACACTAGCCCTTTCTTTAGTTCTTTGAGTATATATAAGTCAGCATTTTTAAGTCTTCGTCTACTAAGTTTTATGCCTGTGTTTCTTTGCACGATTGTTTTTTGATATTTGGTGCCCTGAATGTATTATGTTTTCCTGTTTCTTTTTAAGCCTGATGATCTTTTGTCAAAAATTAAACATTCAAGGTTGGTATTGTAGCTCAGTGGGTGAGCATTTGCCAAGCATGTGTGAGGCATTGGGTTCGATTCTTAGCACCACATGTAAATAAATAAAACAAGGGTCCATTGACAACTAAAAAGAATATTCAAAAAAATTAAACATTAAAAAAAAAAAAGTCATCTCTTCCAATCTTTTAAAACTGGTTCTGAATAGGGAAAGACCTTCACTAATCAGCCCATTATGGAAGTTTAGCGTTTCTCAGGCCTTTTGTGAGTATGCTTCCTATGTTGTGTGCGTGCATGTAGTCATGTGCTGTGTTTTTCATTCCCCAATACACATACTGATTTTAAATGTCTGAATTTCCCTAAGAGACCTACCTTTGCTTCTTCTTGAGGCTCAGCTGCCCTATTACATTCCTCCATCAGAAATCCCTTGCCCTAACTGCCTGTGGGTCTGTAGTCCCTTTCATTTTTCATGAACCATTTTCACTGCTTCTTGTGGGTGTTCCTAGACTGAAATCCAAGTTGTGCCACTTTGGGTCAGCTGAGTTCTGAATTAGGCAACATACAGACCAAGCAGGCAGCCCCTAGACAAGTTAGAACATCGAAAATACCTTCCACTCTATTATCTCCACTTCACAGAAGGGAACTGAGCTCCAGAAAGTTTTTCCTCAAACTGTGCTGGGCCTTGCCATTGCCAGGGAGATAATAGGACAAAGGAGAAGGACAGTCCATGAAATTTCCTACTGTTTGAATACCATTTTTTTTTTTCTGGTATTAGGGATTGAGCACAGGGGTGTTTTAACCACTGAGCTACATCCCCAGTGTTTTGTTTTGTTTTTTTTATTTTTTATTTTGTGACAGGGTCTCGCTAAGGTGCCCAGGCTAGCCTTGAACTTGTGATCCTTCTGCTTCAGCCTCCTGAATTACTGGGTTTAAAGGAATGCACCACCACATCCAGCTAATTTCTTTTCTTGACTAGGCATTCAATTTGTTACTGTAAATCTTGACTATAAACAGCACTCATAAAGTTGTACTGCAGCTTCTAGTTGTTTAAAGTTTCCATGGGGGAATACCCACCTGGAGCTTCCAGGTCCACCATTTTGCTGAAGTCACCACCATTCTCTCTTTCATATTCTCATGTGGTCCCAATTATATACTAGTCCACATTCAGTCACAGCTACTCGTCAAATCTACCATTAATTATTCCTACCATTTTATAGCTCAGTGGCCTCTACTCCAGGTAAGCTGATCTTGGTTCTTTTTCTCTATTAATCTGTCTCTCTTGTATTAGTAGGGGCAGTTTACCCTGCAACCTCTATTCTCTAGTAGGTTCAAGAAAAGTCATTGATAATTAGTTTTTTTCAGTTTTTTCCTAGTTGTAAGGATGGGAATGATGATTTCCAAGCTCTTTATATGTCATAACTTCAGCTTAAGTTGTATTTTTCTGGTTATTTGCCCCTTTTATCTAGGTTTTTATTGGCATACATCTAACTCCCAGATCTTTATTTCAAAATAACATTCCCCTAAGTGGGAAGCAGGATAAAGACAAATTGCTTTGTTAACTTTTTCTGAAATATAAAGAGTTGTTTTAGTTTAATTTTTCTGTTGAAACTTAATTATGGATATAATACATTGGAGTTCTGGTATAATACTGGTATTTTTAATGTGCTCTCACCTCTTTTTTTAAATAGTTGTTGATAGACCTTTATATTTATTTATTTATTTATATATGATGCTGAGGATCAAACCCAGGGTGTCACACATGCCAGGCGACTGCTCTACCCTTGAGCCACAACCCCTGCTCACAATCTCACCTCTTAAGTTTAAGGCTTTTTCTGCTCTACTGAAGAGGCAGTGAAATGTCAAGGTAGCCAGGTTTGCAGAGTGAAGGTTGCTTTGGCACTCCTGTTCATGCTATTATAAGATTTCATATATTTTTTTATTCTTGTGACAGTTCTTCATTACATTTTTTAAAAGACTTTTTTATGTGATATATGTCTTCATATGTATACAAGTAATTTACTCTTTCAACTGGAAAAGTATGGTAGATTGCAATGTGACCACAAAGTCTTCCCATCTCTATATGCGCCTACCTTTGTGTGCTACTTCCCCCCAATGTTAGTCAGTTTTGTGTTACATGACCAAAATACATTACGTAAACAACTTAAAGGAGGAAAGGAGTTCTTTTGGCTTCTGGTTTCAGAGGTTTTGGTCCCTGGTCAGCTGGCTCCATCACTTTGGGCATAACGTGAGGCCAAACATCCTGATGGAAGGGCATGGGATGGGAAAGTTGCTTAGGTCATGGCATCCAGGAAGAAGAAAGACATAAAGAGAAAAAGGGGTAGGGACAAGATAGAGTCCCCAAAGGCATGTCCCCATTGACCTACTTCCCCCAACCTGCCTCACCTGCCTACAGTTTCCACCACTTCCGTAATCCATTCAAATTATTAATCCATCAAATGGATGAATCCACTGATGAGGTTAGGGGCCTTGTGATCCAATCACTTCCTAAAAGCCTCACCTCTGAACTCTGCTGCACTGGAGACCAAGTCTTAAAGCACGAGACTTCAGGGAACTTTCCAGACCCAATCCATAACAGCCCCAGCTTCTCTACACTTTGAATCTAGGTTTGGTCACATGATTTCCTTTAGCAAATGGGATATTAGCAAATGTGAAAAGGACAGAGATTTTAAGAGGACTGTCATATTGGAGCTTGACCTCTCTTGTCACTGAGAATTCTGATACCTGAGTTAACTAATATCTAGTTCCATTTAACATGGCTTATGTTTTCTCCATGACATAAAGGCAAAATTGTCTGTGGAAAGTAAGGTGAGGTTTATATAGGAAGTTGGGGAGAGTAAAGAAACTCTTGATATTCATTGCAGAAGCAAATCATAAGCAAGAAGGTAAATAGTCAAAGGATATTGAAATTCCAGGAAGTTTTAGAGAATATGAACTTGTAGTATCATTCTTTTTCCCAGAACCAGATATAGAAGCAGAAAAAGCAGATTGTGGAATTGTTTCTGGGTTTCAAGATCAACACAGTGATGTTGAACATTTTGGCAAGAGAAACTCTTTAGGTGATCACTCTATGGGAAGTAACAGCCAAAATGTATTTGGAAGCTTTGTATGTGGTATATATTTAACAGGGATTCTTTTTCTTAGTCCTCATGAGTTCTTGAGTTATGTACATCTAAAACTGATATCTAAAAATGAAAACACCACACCACTGCCACCACACAGAGATTCTACCAGGAGTGAACTTTAGGAATGAATTAGTAGGCTACACACTTGACTAATTTTGCCTCCTACAGAATAACTTCCATTTAATTGCACTGTTTTCCCATGTCCTTTGCTGTTATCAAAAGCCATTGACATCTGTTATCATATAGGATATGGGAACATTCTTGGAAACTTTGTCCCCTACTCTGTATAGTGAATTCCATATGAAGCTCCACATTTACAAAGAAATTAAACTGTACCAGGAAAGTTTCATTACCATTAAAGCATTCATTTTTCTTTTCTGATAATAATCATAAGTAATTATTGATTCCTATTTTCCCATTAGCTCCCAGGAAACAGTCAAATTTAAGGTTAGACATATTTGTGATTTTTTTTTTCTTATCCTGTGCTTTATTCTTTATTTTACATACTTTTGTCTTGATTTTTATTGCTGTTTAGCAGTATGTTACTTGACATGTCTTTACTATCAGAGATATATGTCATAATTAAATTTGAAATCTGCCAGGTACTGCTCTAAATAATAGAATGAAAAATAAAAGCAAATATTGTCCCTGCCCTCACCAAGCTCCAACCAGAATTGATTAAAATATCATAAGTGCAGGAAAAATAGCCCATTCTCTATCTTTTCCCTAATTTTTCATTTACTATCACCTAAAGCAGAAACGAGAAATATCTTAGTGCTTAGTTTCTCTTTCAACAAATACTTCAAGACACAAACTTACTTTGGCCTGCAATGACACAAAGAAAGTATGAATTTCTCAATTTTGTCATCATTCAATAGTTATTGAGTCCCCGCTATGTACCAGGAGGTTTGCCAGGTGCTGGGGATTCAGCAGTGAACAAGGCAAATGAGATCACAACCTTCATAGAACAGACATTCTGTCAGGAAGAGACATGGAACAAGTACTAACAAATGTGACGAGTGTTATACAGAAGGTGCCATCAGTGCTATGGGCTCAAACAGAACAGACCTTCTAGCAAGTCTGAGAGCTGAAGGGAAGACTTGTCCCCAGGTGAGAGATTTGAACTGGGACCTGAGGATGAGTGGGAAAAAGGAGACAGGAGGGCAAGAAAGAATGCCACACACAGAGTCCTTTGGGAAACACTGCACCTCACTCTGCAGCGAGTAGTTGGGAATTACACTCTCACGTCACCCTCCTTTCTTTATCTCCGCTTTTACCTTGTTTTACTTATGCTTCTACCTCATTTTACTTATTCACATCTCTCAATCATGTTTGTTTTACTCATTGAATTTGTTTATTGTTGTTCCTGAAAGTTAATTTCTAAATTGTATTAGGTATTTAAAAATGTTTTTTCCAAATATAAAGTTGCTTTTTCATTTGTTTGTGATTCTGATTCCCTTTTTTTAAAAATATTTTTTAGATGTTGATAGACTTTTATTTTGTTAATTTATTTATATGTGGTGCTGAGAATTGAACCCATTGCCTCACACGTGCTAGGCAAGGGCTCTACCACTGAGTCACAACTTTAGCCTTTGATTCCCCTTTACATGATAATATTTGCCTGCTTCAAAGAAGCTTCCATCATTCTTCATTTGAAGAAAGCCAAAGTAAACCAGGACTTGTACTTTAGAAAACATAGGTAGGATCAGTGAATGTGAATGGAAATAGTTTCAACAATTTGTCTGAAAACAAAGTAAGCTAAATATGAAAAAACGAATAGCAAATTCTAACTATAATTGTCCTGCATACATATGCTTTTTAGTTCTCTTGCACTAACAAAGAAACATGTGCAACTAATTCTCTATTTATTTGCCACAATCCAAAGTCCTCCCACCTACCATATTCATGGGCTGGCTTCTTCCTGTTACCCAGCTGATGTCCAAGCCTGCCAATATGGAGACCAAGCTGGGCTCACTTTGCAGCCAAGAACGGAAGGGGAGTCATTGTGAGATTTTGGGGACTTAGTTGCTCACATCTGACTAAATACATGTGTCTCCTACATTGGTACCTAAATGCTTTCCAAAGCACTCTTTCCATTATGCTGCAAATTATAGTTTTGTAATAGAAAAAGCACTAACATTGTGATCAGAAGACCTGGGTTTGAATCAGAACATCTGGGTTTCAAGTCTGGTGGAGCCTCTTCTAATCTTTGAAAATTTATAGATCTGTAAGTGCCTACAGGAGGAATATTGCAAACCTAGCTGTAATCACAGATTGAGTGGTTTAATAGAATTCTATGTCCCTGCAGTTCTGAGGCTAGATGTACAAGATCAAGGCTTGGCAGGGTTGGTTTCTTTGAGGCCTTTCTCATTGGCTCGTCTTTCTCCTATGTCCTCTATTTTCTCTCCATGTGTGTCTTTGTGGTGATCTTAGAAGGATACCAGTCATATTGAATTAGAACCCACCCTAATGGCTTATTTTAACTAGGTTACCTCTTTAATAAAGATTCTGTCTCCATAGGGAAACTGGTTATCCATGTATAGAAGAATGAAAATAGACCCTATCTCTCACCCTGCACAAAAATCAACTCAAAATGGATCAAAGACCTAGGAATTAGACCAGAAACTATTCAACTTCTAAAAGAAAACATAGGGTAAACACTCCAGCAAATGGGCACAGGCAAAGACTTTCTCAGTACAACCCTAAAACTCTGGAAATAATGCCAGGAGTTAATAAATGAGTAGCATCCAATTAAAAATGCTTCTGCACAGCAAAGGAACAATTAACTCAGAACTTAAAGAATGGGAAAAAAATCTTTGCTAGCTACTCTTCTGACAGAGGATTAATATCCAGAATATATAGAGAACTCAAAAAAAACTTAACACCAACAGAAAAAAAAAATGACCCAATTAATAAATGGGCAAATGAACTAAACAGACACTTCCCAAAAGAAGAAATACAAATGGATCAAATACATGGAAAAATGTTCAACATCATTAGCAATTAGGGAAATGCAAATCAAAACTACACTGAGATTTTACCTCACACAGTCAGAATAGCAATTATCAAGAATACAAACAATAATAAATGCTGGAGAGAATGTGGAGAAAAAGGAGCACTTTCACATTGATGGTGGGATTGTAAATTAGTACAACCACTATAGAAAACAGTATGGAGATTTCTCAAAAGACTAGGCATGGAACCATGGAACATGATCCACTATAACACTCCTAAAGAATTAAAGTCATTTTACTATAGTGATATATGCATACCCATGTTTATCAGCACAATTTACAACAACCAAACTGTGAAAACAGCCTAGGTGTCCATCAATGGAAAAATGGATAAAGAAAATGTGGTATATATACACAGTTAACTGAGTTTTATTCAACCATGAAGAAAAATGAAATTATGTCATTTGCAGCAAAATGATTGGAACTTGAAAACGTTATGTTAAATGAAATAAACCAAACTCAGAAGGTGAGATATCATATGTTTTCTCTCATATTTGGAAGCTAGAGAGGAAAAAGGAAAAGAAAGGTAGGGGTGGTTGGGTAGGGATTTCATGAAAATCAAAAGGAGATTAGTAGAGGAAAGGAACCAGAGAGGAGAGGGAAAAAGAGGGAGGGGAAAGTTCTGGGGAATGATAGTAGTCAAATTATATTGTTATATCTCACGCATGTACCAATATGTAATAGTAAATCCCATCGATAGTTACAACTATAATGCACCAATTAAAAATGTGGAAATAAATAAATACAATGCAAAGACTATTTCCAAATAAGTCACATTCTGAGGTATTATGGGTTGAGAACATATGAATTTGGAAGTACACAATTCAGCACACAGAATGAGGTTGACTATTTTGAGGATTAGATTAAATGAAACTAAAAAAGTGGAGGCACCTAGCTTTAGTGGATGTTTATTAAATAAGAGTTAAATCTAAACAAGTAGTTTTTACTGCCTGGTACAGTAGTGTATTCCTGTAATCCCACAATTTGGGAGACTGAGATAGTAGGTTTGAAAGTTTGAGGTCAGTCTCACCAATTTAGCAATTATTGACCAGCCTCACCAATAATAATAAAAAGGGTTGTGTATATAAGTTAATAATAGAGCACCCCTGAGTTCAATCCCTAGTACTACAAAATAAATAAACAAGCAAATTCTTATTTACTTACTTTTATTTATTTATTTTTGCAGTAATGGGGACTAAACCCTCTGGAAGCAAAGGGATCTACCACTGAGTTACATACCCAGAACCTTTTAATTATGAAACAGGGTCTTGCTAAGTTGCTGAGGCTGGCCTTGAATTTGTGATCCTCGGCCTCCCAAATCCCTAGGATGTGCCACCATGCTTGGCTACAAGCAAGTAATTTTTAAAGTACTTATTGCTTCTAATGTTATGCATATCTTTACTTCAGAAAGATGGGTAATTTAGTGTTAAAGGTAAATTTTAAATAAGAAATCTGTATAAGGATACACAACTGGCGATCCAAGATGGCGGCCTAGAGGGAGACTGCACCCCCATTCACTCCAGATCGCAGGAGTTAAGAAGGGGAGGCATTGAGAGACTCGGACTGAAGTGGAGCCACGGGTGAGTCTGCCCACTGGGTAAAGCTCGGCCCGGGTGGCAGGCCCAGATAGAGGTGGCTTATCGGAGCCGGGCAGGGCAGCTAGAGTCATCCACAGGCAGTCCTGCGCACTCCGGCGGTGGGCCCCGCCCACACAGCCAGCTTCTCCAGGTTCTCGGAACGGAACTGGCCCGCTAGTGAGAGCCTTTCGGAACAGAGCAGGCTCCGAGTCCCGGAGCCGCTGCAGTGCAGTGTACTCCTGCAAAGAACCAGCGGAGAGCCTCGATCTGCAATCAGCCTCAGGGATAAGGGCAGGGCAGCCGGAGACCTCTTCAGGCGGCTCTGCCCACTCCGGCTGCGGGCTCTCTTCACGGGGAGATCCAAGATGGCGGCCTAGAGGGAGACTGCACCCCCGGTCGCTCCAGAACCCAGGAACTAAGAGGGGGAGGCATAGAGAGACTCGGACTGAAATAGAGCCACGGGTGAGTCTGCCCACTGGGTAAAGCTCAGCCCGGGTGGCAGGCCCAGATAGAGGTGGCTTAGCAGAGCCGGGCAGGGCAGCTTGAGTCTTCCCAAGGTAGTCTTCCACACTCCGGCAGTGGGCTCTTCCCACACGGCCAGCTGCACGGTGCAGGCCCACAGTGAGAGCATTTCCGCACAGAGCCAGTTCCAAAACGTGGAACCAGTAGGGGGCTAGGGGCAGTATTCTTCGAATGAGCTGCTTTATCAGATTCCTCCAAGACATCAGGCTACTGAAGGCTGGGAGGTGATACACTGGAAATCTACTGGGACACTATAAGCCAATAGTGGAAAACTGCAATATCTCAGGGTCCCACTGACAACTGACCATTATGAGAAAACAAGGGAAGAAAATGTCCCAAACAAACCTAGATACTACATCAATAAAACCCAATGACAGCACAGCAGAAGAAATGTCAGAAAGGGAGTTCAGAATGTACGTAATTAAAACGATCAGGGAAGCTAATGAGGAGATGAAAGAGCAAATGCAGGCATTGAAGGAGGAGATGAAAGAGCAAATGCAGGCATTAAATGATCGCACCAATCAACAGTTAAAAGACCAAATACGGGAAGCAAGAGATCATTTCAATAAAGAGTTAGAGATACTGAAAAAAAAGCAAACTGAAATACTTGAAATGAAGGAAACAATAAACCAAGTTAAAAACTCCATAGAAAGCATAACCAATAGGATAGAACACCTGGAAGACAGAACCTCAGACATTGAAGACAAAATATTTAACCTTGAAAACAAAGTTGAACAAACAGAGAAGATGGTAAGAAATCATGAACAGAATCTCCAAGAACTATGGGATATCATGAAAAGGCCAAATTTGAGAATTATTGGGATTGAGGAAGGCTTAGAGAAACAAACCAAAGGAATGAACAATCTATTCAATGAAATAATAACAGAAAATTTCCCAAATCTGAAGAATGAAATGGAAAACCAAGTACAAGAGGCTTATAGAACTCCAAACATACAAAATTACAACAGACCCACACCAAGGCACATTATTATGAAAATACCTAACATACAAAATAAAGACAGAATTTTAAAGGCCGCGAGAGAAAAGAATCAAATTACATTCAGAGGGAAACCAATAAGAATATCAGCAGATTTTTCAATCCAGACCCTAAAAGCTAGAAGGGACTGGAACAACATATACTAAGCCCTGAAAGAAAATGGATGCCAACCAAGAATCTTATACCCAGCAAAACTTACCTTCAAATTTGACGATGAAATAAGATCCTTCCATGATAAACAAAAGCTAAAGGAATTTACAAAAAGAAAGCCAGCATTACAGAACATTCTCAGCAAAATATTCCATGAGGAAGAGATGAAAAACAACGATGCAAATCAGCAACAGGAGGCGCTAGCCTAAAGGAATAGCCAAATAAAGGAGAAACCAAATCATGTCAAAAACAAATATGAGTCAATTGACTGGGAATACAAATCATATCACAATAATAACCCTGAGTGTTAATGGCCTGAACTCATCAATCAAAAGACACAGACTGGCAGATTGGATTAAAAAGAAAAATCCAACAATATGCTGCCTGCAAGAGACTCATCTCATAGAAAGAGACACCCATAGACTAAAGGTGAAAGGATGGGGACAAACATACCATGCACACGGACACAGCAAAAAAGCTGGAGTATCCATCCTCATCTCAGATAATGTGGACTTCAAACCAAAACTAGTCAGAAGGGATAAAGAAGGACATTACATGCTGCTTAAGGGAAGCATAAATCAGCAAGACATAACAATCATGAATATCTATGCCCCGAACATTGGCTCATCCACGTACGTCAAACAAATCCTTCTCAATTCCAGAAATCAAATAGACCACAACACAATAATACTAGGCGATTTTAACACACCTCTCTCACCACTGGATAGATCGTCCAAACAAAAATTGAATAAAGAAACTATAGATCTCAACAACACAATCAGCAATTTAGACTTAACGGACATATATAGAATATACCATCCAACAAAGAACGAATACACTTTCTTCTCAACAGCACATGGATCCTTCTCTAAAATAGACCATATTTTATGCCACAAAGCTACTGTTAGCAAATACAAGAAGATAGAGATACTACCTTGTACTCTATCAGATCATAATGGATTGAAATTAGAAATAAATGACAGAATAAAAAACAGAAACTTCTCCAATACCTGGAGACTAAATAATACACTATTATATGATGAATGGATAACAGAAGACATCAGGAGGGAAATAAAAAAATTCTTAGAAGTAAACGAGAACAAAGACACATCATATCAAAATCTCTGGGACACTATGAAAGCAGTACTTAGAGGAAGATTTATTTCATGGGGTGCATTCAAAAAAAGAAGTAGAAATCAACAAATAAACGAGTTAACACTACAGCTCAAAGCACTAGAAAAAGAAGAGCAGACCAATACCAAAAGTAGTAGAAGACAGGAAATAGTTAAAATCAGAGCCGAAATCAACGAAATCGAAACAAAAGAAACAATTGGAAAAATTAATAAAATAAATAGTTGGTTCTTTGAAAAAATAAATAAAATTGATAAACCCTTAGCCACACTAACAAAGAGAAAGAGGGAGAAAACTCAAATTACTAAAATTCGGAATGAACAAGGAAACATCACAACAGACACGAGTGAAATACAAAACATAATTAGAAGCTATTTCGAAAATCTATACTCCAACAAAACAGAAAACCTTGAAGACATCAACAAATTTCTAGAGACATATGAACTACCTAAACTGAACGAGGAGGACATACACAACTTAAATAAACCAATTTCAAGCAATGAAATAGAAGAGGTCATCAAAAGCCTACCAACAAAGAAAAGTCCAGGACCAGATGGGTTCTCAGCCGAGTTCTACAAAACCTTTAAAGAAGAGCTCATTCCAATACTCCTCAAACTATTCCATGAAATAGAAGAGGAGGGAACCCTACCAAACTCGTTCTATGAAGCCAATATCACCCTGATACCTAAACCAGACAGAGACACATCAAGGAAAGAAAATTTCAGACCAATATCCTTAATGAACATCGATGCAAAAATTCTCAACAAAATTTTAGCAAATCGCATACAAATATATATTAAAAAGATAGTGCACCACGATCAAGTGGGTTTTATCCCAGGGATGCAAGGTTGGTTCAACATTCGGAAATCAATAAATGTCATTCACCATATCAACAGACTTAAAGTTAAGAATCACATGATTATTTCAATAGATGCAGAAAAAGCATTTGATAAAATACAGCATCCCTTCATGCTCAAAACACTAGAAAAAATTGGGGTAATGGGAACATTCCTAAACATTATAAAGGCCATCTACGCTAAGCCCATGGCTAATATCATTCTAAATGGTGAAAAACTGAAAGCGTTCCCCCTAAAAACTGGAACAAGGCAGGGATGCCCTCTTTCACCACTTCTATTCAACATCGTCCTTGAGACTCTAGCCAGAGCTATCAGACAAACCAAAGAAATTAAAGGGATACGAATAGGAAAAGAAGAACTCAAACTATCCCTGTTCACTGATGACATGATTATATATTTAGAGGAACCTGGAAATTCCACCAGAAAACTTTTAGAACTCATAAGTGAATTCAGTAAAGTAGCAGGTTACAAGATCAATGCTCATAAATCCAATGCATTTTTATACATAAGTGATGAATCTTCAGAAAGAGAAATTAGGAAAACTACCCCATTCACAATAGCATCGAAAAAAATAAAATACTTGGGAATCAATCTCACAAAAGAGGTGAAAGACCTCTACAATGAGAACTACAGAACACTAAAGAAAGAAATTCAAGATAACCTTAGAAGATGGAAAGATCTCCCATGTTCCTGGATAGGCAGAATTAATATCGTCAAAATGGCTATACTACCTAAAGTTCTATACAGATTCAATGCAATTCCAATTAAAATCCCAATGATGTACCTCGCAGAAATAGAGCAAGCAATTATGAAATTCATCTGGAAGAATAAAAAACCTAGAATAGCTAAAGCAATCCTCAGTAGCAAGAGCGAAGCAGGGGGTATTGCAATACCAGATCTTCAACTCTACTACAAAGCAATAGTAACAAAAACGGCATGGTATTGGTACCAAAATAGACAGGTAGATCAATGGTACAGAATAGAGGACATGGACACAAACCCAAATAAATACAATTTTCTCATACTAGACAAAGGTGCCAAAAATATGCAATGGAGAAAATATAGCCTCTTCAACAAATGGTGCTGGGAAACTGGAAAACTATATGCAATAGAATGAAACTAAACCCCTATCTCTCACCCTACACAAAACTCAACTCAAAATGGATCAAGGACCTCGGAATCAGACCAGAGACCCTGCATCTTATAGAAGAAAAAGTAGGTCCAAATCTTCAACTTGTTGGCTCAGGATCAGATTTCCTTAACAGGACTCCCATAGCACAAGAAATAAAAGCAAGAATCAACAACTGGGATAGATTCAAACTAAAAAGCTTTCTCTCAGCAAAGGAAACTATCAGAAATGTGAAGAGAGAGCCTACAGAGTGGGAGAATATCTTTGCCAACCATACCTCAGATAGAGCGCTAATTTCCAGAATCTACAAAGAACTCAAAAAACTCTATACGAAGAATACAAATAATCCAATCAACAAATGGGCTAAGGAAATGAACAGACACTTCACAGAAGAAGATGTACAAGTAATCACCAGATATATGAAAAAATGTTCAACATCCCTAGTAATAAGGGAAATGCAAATCAAACTACCCTAAGATTTCATCTCACCCCAATTAGAATGGCGATTATCAAGAATACAAGCAACAATAGGTGTTGGCGAGGATGTGGTGAAAAAGGAACACTCATACATTGCTGGTGGGGTTGCAAATTAGTGCAACCACTCTGGAAAGCAGTGTGGAGATTCCTCAGAAAGCTTGGAATGGGACCACCATTTGACCCAGCTATCCCACTCCTTGGCCTATACCCAAAGGACTTAAAATCAGCATACTACAGAGATACAGCCACATCAATGTTCATTGCTGCTCAATTCACCATAGCCAGATTGTGGAACCAACCTAGATGCCCTTCAGTTGATGAATGGATAAAGAAACTGTGGCATATTTATACAATGGAATATTACTCCGCAATGAAGAATGATAAAATTATGGCATTTGTAGGCAAATGGTCGAAATTGGAGAATATCATGCTAAGTGAGATAAGCCAATCTCAAAAAACTAAAGGACGAATGATCTCGCTGATAAGTGGATGAGGACATATAATGGGGGGTGGGACGGGCTAGCATTAGGTTTAGGGTTAGGTTTAGAGTTAGGCTAAGGAGAGCAGTAAGAATGAAGGAAAGAAGGACTGTGTAGAGGGAAAAGAGGGGTGGGAGGGGTGGGAGGGGTGGGAGGGGTGGGGGGGAGGGGAAAAATATAATAAACATCATTACCCTATGTAAACGTAAAAAAAAATAAAAATAAAAAAAAAAAAAAAAAAAAAAAAAAAAAAAAGGATACACAACTCCAATCTTAAATTTAAATGCTTCAGCTAACTCCTTATTGCTTTTTAGAGTCAGCAATAATCAAGGAGAAGTAACTTCCTTCAATATCCACATGATTGTATTGTTCACTAGGTTTATAAAAATTTCCTCATTTGGAGAATTCTAAGTATTTTTAAAATTCTGGTAATTGGAGCTGACTTTGCTCAAAGTTTTATTCTAGATCAAACTCTTAAGTTTGATCTTTAAATTCCATTACTTTGCTCAGGAATTTAAAATGTGAAAATGTGCATCTATGTGTTTCCCACACATATAGTGAAATTGTGAAATCAGCAAAATACTGCAGCTGTATTAATAAATATATTAATAAATACATGATTAATGTAAGTCAAACGCTAAAAATAGGTGAACTTTTTAGAATTTTTTCAGGGAGCAAATCTAGCCTGGAAATAGAAAAGAAAAAGACCTCCTGAATATTCTCAATCATTGAATTACTTTTCTTAAAAACTTATCAGCCCAGCGTTCTGATAATATTCAGTAGCTATGAAGTATCTATTTAATGTCCAGCATGACATTTACAAATGAGAAATACAGATATCATTTAACCTTTATATATTTGATCTAAGATTTTGAATGAAGGAGGTTAAAGAATTAAGTCATGCATAAAACTTGCAATCTGAAACCAGTATATTACTAGCTTGTTTTTTGGTTAGATTATGTTGTTTTAGATAAGGAATCTACACAAAAGTAGATCACTGCAGCCTGACTCAATAAAAAAGAGACTGTAAACATCTAGAGTCTAGAGACAAGGGCAACAGGGTATGTCATAGTATTTATAATTAGAGAGGCAGCACAGAAAAAATTCCAGGGTCTTGGAGTGAGGAAAGATAAAGAAAGAAAGCACTGAAACATTCACACTGCTAGGGTAGGTAGGGACCAGGTGAACTACTTTTCTTTAAAGACTATGAAATAGACCAGAACATTAAAAACACCTTCCATATAAAACATCCAAGACTCATTGTAAGGGGAGGTTCTGGGGAATGAAAATGACCGAATTGCCAGGTGCGGTGGCACATGCCTATAATCCCAGTACTCAAGAGGCTGAGCAGGAGGATCACAAACTCAAAGCCAGGTTCAGCAATTTAGTGAGGCCCCTAAGCAACATAGTGAGACCCTGTCTCTAAATAAAATATAAAAAAGGACTGGGGATGTGGCTCAATGGTTAAGAGCCCCAGGATCAATCCCCAGTACCCCGCCAAAAAAACATCAAACAAGAAAGAAAGTAACCAGGGGCTGGGGAGATAGCTCAGTCGGTAGAGTGCTTGCCTTGCAAGCACAAGACCCTGGGTTCGATCCCCAGCACCCCAAAAGAAAAAAAAAAAGACAAAGAAAGAAAGTGACCAAATTATGTTATGTACATGTACAATCTCGCCATAATATATAATTGCAATGCATCAATTAAAAGTTTTTAAAAAGACTCATTCTAATGAGCAACCTTCTTCTCTAGATATACATGACTTACATTTTTTAAAATGAAGACAGTGAAAACTTTCTATGAAATCCTTCTCTCATGTTTCCTTTGCCTTTGCCATTAGCACCCAACTTCCCCCAAAGACAGGTATCTCATTGCTCAAGGAAGGTACTTGGAAACTTACCTGAAGGTCTCTGATTTTTGGCTTCCAAAATCCCATAGACTTCTAATGGTCTATAACACAGTACAATAACTATGGTTGACAATAATTAATTGAATATTTCAAAATGACTAGTAGAGTTGAGCACAGTGGTACCTGCCTGTGTAATCCCAGTGACTCCAGAGACTGAGGCAGCCTTAGCAATTTAGCGAGGCCTTAGGCAATTTAGCAAGATCTTGTCTCAAAATTAAAAAATGAGAGATTACACTCTAATTATGTATGACTTATTAACATGTAAAAATGCATTCTACTGTCATGTAAAACTAATAGAACAAATTTAAAAAATTAAAAAAAATTAAAAGGGTTGGGGATGTGGTTTGATGGGTTTAATCTCTGGTACCAAACAAACAAAAAAACTAGTAAAGAGGATCTTTAATGCTCCCAACACAAAGATGTGATAAATGTCTGAGATGATGCATATGCAATTTCCTTGATCTGATCATAACACATCATACACACATCCTGAACTCTCACTGTCCCATGAACATGTGTGATTATTAAGTGTTAACTTAAAAAGTGTCATATTTTAAAAGGCACTTGAATTAATGATAAGTATCAGAAGGAGATATTCTATGCCCTGAAACCCTAACCGAGCTAAAGATAAATAGCAGCAAAGTCCTCAAATAGGTTTGTGAACTCCCCAGGAGCAGAGCAGACCTGTGGTTTTTAATAGGGGAGAACAAGACCCCAGAGAAGAAATGATTGTTACCACGTGTTCAAGGTTAAGCAAATGGGAGTATTAAACTCCTCTCAAAAATTAACCTCCTCACCTATCACAGTGATGTGGATGCTAAAGAATGCTCTTGTACCTGAGTATTGCACAAGTGAGAATGGGAATTCAAATAGCAACGTCTCCATGGGCAACTAAGGACCACGAGGGGTGATGGATAGTTCACAAATGCAACAGGGAACAGAAAACATTAGGGGTCAGATGGCCCCCTCTGTGTAAGTTCCCCAGAATTTTGCCACAAACTGAGCAAGGAGTATGTCTGTTAAGTGAGATAGATTGAGTGAGATAGATTTCTGTCTCCCTGGCAGAATGAAATCCCAAATTAAGAAGAAAGCTAGAAACACATAAGAAAGTTGTATCTTTCACATCTGTACTCTCCTGAGATACACATTTGCACCTTAATGTCATAGGAATTGTAGCTATCAGATAAAGGTTTTAGAATGCTGTTGCTATATCAATTAAGGCCATAAGTACCACTTTATAATAAATGTTAGTGATTTAACAATCACTTGCTCAACTGCACACTCTCTTTGGAACCAGAAATTTTGAACCATTAACCATCATAACTTCCAAAGTGGGTGTTTATAAGGAAGAAAGTTTATTGATCCAAAACATAATCAGGGATACATATTCCAGTTGTTGTTGTTGTTTTGGCTGTTTGTTGTTTTGTTTTGAGGCGGGGTCTTGCTACATTGCCCAGTTTGGCTTTGAACTCCTCAGTTTCCCAAGTAACTGGGACTATAAGTTCACACCATCACACCCAGCTTAGGGCATATATTCTTTAGGAATAAATTTATAGTTTGCTTTAGTACATTAAGTGCTATTCAGTAATTGTATTGACTCAGGCTACAATAACAATATACCATAGACTGAAAGTCTGAAATAGTAGAAATTTATTTTTTCACTGTTCTGGAGACTGGAAGTCCGTGATGCAGGTGTCAGAAATTTTGGTTTCTAGTGAGGTCTCTCTCTTTTCCTGGTTTGCAGAAGGCTGCTTTATAATGTCCTCACATGGCCTTTCCTCTGATATTTGCAAGAAAAGAGAGTACTAATTCTATTGGATCAGGATATTACCTCATTTAGCTTTATATGCTCTATGTCTAAATGCAATTATGTGGGGGCTAGGCCTTTAACATACAAATTTTGGGGAGGACACGACTCCATTTGTAGCACTAATGTTTTAGGATAAAGACCTAGAAAAGGTACCATTTTATAGGACCAAAGAGATTTATTTCATTTTCCCTAGTTCTGTTAGCTTACTTTATATTTGGAGCTAAGAGGCAAATGACTTCATTCAAGACAATATTCGTAGAATAAATGGCATTTGGGGATAATTTTTAACTACAAATTAATCTGTTATATTTGGTTAAAAAAAGAAGCATTTTTATATTCAGTCCTAGAAATTATTTTAAATTGTAAGTGACTTACATTTCTTCTCAAATGACTGCTGTTGCAATAAACTGTTATTCCAGAAAACAATTTGTGAAATGCATTATTGATTGTTGGCAATGTGCTCATTTCTTTGTTAACAGAAATAACCATTCATTCTTTTGGACTGCTCCTAAAACTCTATGATTAGAAATTTTAATCCAGAATCAGAAATAAAAAATTTATTCTTCTAAAAGTAGATGGTGATGATGATAGTGGTGGCAAATATGATAAAAAGTTATAACTAGCTTGGTGTAAATGTATTTAATTATACATTATTATCCCTTGTGTAAACTTTTCATTTTGGCAAATAATGTACTATGTCATTCACAGTGACTTGACCAGCACTTACCTTAGAGATATGCTTTAATCTCAAATCAGCTATCCAAATTTATTTTTTATTACTTTCAGTCTCCTGAATTTGTTACAGACATAAGAGAATAAGGGACAATTAAATATCAAATACTGGAGTTTGCTGGAAACTTTAAAATTATATTAAATTAATAATCCCACAATCCATAGCCTATTACTCAAATCATGATAGCCTATAAATTATTTATAATATGACTATGTATTTTTAAATATTATAGCTGTATTGAGCAAAGACAATTATGCTTCCTAGAAAATGGGATGTTAGGTATTTTAAGCTGAAGCTTATCAGGAACAATGTACTGAATAGCAGTCCTTTCTTCTTTCTTTAAGAGATACCACCTTGAAGTTTAACATATATACCTTTAAGATTATTATTGAAGAATAATTTACATACCATAAAGTTCACTCATTTTAAGTATAAAGTTGCATAATATAGAGTTGTGCAGTCACCACCAAAATCAAACGTCAGTACGCCTTAATCAGCCTCCCCAAGCCCCTATGTCCCTCCTCAGTCCAGGCATCTCCCCACAGCTGTGAGGCAAGCATTGACCTGATCTGTTACACGCCTTTGCCTTTTCCAGAATTTCACATTCATATTTCATGTGTCTTTTGTATCTGATTTCTTTTATTGTGCTGACAATATAGCCCATCCCTTAGAGCGCTGGCTTTGCAAGTTGATTTCTTTTATTTACCAACTTACCATGATGCCGTTGAGAGTCCTCTATGTTCTGAATATGAGTATACTACTCGTTGAGTTATATTCTGTTGAATACACATGTCACATTTTGATCATAGGCACCAGTTGACAGCTACTTGTTTCCATTGCTTGGTTATGATGGACAATGCTGCTATGCACATGTATTTTCATGTTCTTAGGTAAATAGCTAGGAGAGAAATTGCTAGGTCATGTGGTAAATATAGTTTCCACTTTTAAGATGCTACCAAACTGTTTTCCAGTGGCCGTATGCCACTTAATATTCCTACCAGCAACATAGGGGAGTCCCAGCTGCACATCTTCATGTGACATTTCAGTCTTTTCAAGATGTTCAAATACATAAATAGTAGGATCTTCCTGTCATTTTAGTTTGCATTTCTCTAATACCAATGAAATTGAGCATCTTTTTGTTAGGCGCCTGTGTAAATCTTTTACTTGTGTGCAGTGTAGGTGGGGGGGGTGTTTGTTTTTTAGTTAGTGTACATTTATTAAGTTGCAAAAATTCTTAATTAGATCTGGATACAAATGTTTTGTCAGATGAACATTTTGCAAATATTTTCTCAAGAGCTGTAGTGTGCCTTTTCATTTATTTACTTAATAGTTTCAACAAGCAAAAGATTTTAATTTTTTTGAAATACGTTTAACAATATTTTCACATATGATTCGTGCTTTTTGTCTTACTTCAAGGTTACAAAGATTATTCTTCCATGCTATGTTCTAGAATACATATGTCTTTGTCATTAAATGTAAGTATATGAGCCAATTTTTAAAAATTTTACTTATAGAGGGACACAATACCTTTATTTTATTTTTTATGCAGTGCTGAGGTTGGAACCCAGTGCCTCACTTGTGCTAGGCAAGTGCTCTACCAGCTACAACCCCAGCCCTTAAAAATCACTTGTTGAAAAGACTATTCTTTTCCCCTTTATTTTTTTTTCAGCACCTTTGCTGAAAATCAATCGACCACATAGTGTGAATTCATTTCTGAATTCTCAATTCTATCCTATTGATCTATATATCTATCTTTATGAATCCATTCATTCTTTTTAAAAATATTTTGTTTTAGTTGTAGTTGGACACATTACCTTTATTTTATTTTTATGTGGTACTGAGGATTGAACCCAGGGTCTCACGCATACTAGGTGAGTGCACTACCACTGAGCCACAACCCCAGCCTCCCGGGTGATATTTAGAGAAAATAAAGCATGTTCAATACTGTCCATTGAAGCATACAATTTATCAAAATTTAAATATAAAAATAGACAAGGAAAACATTTTTACCACACATTTTAAAACAAAAAATGATAAATCATTTTGAATTTTTTTACTGGAACTAGAAAAAATTAGAATGGAAAGATTTGTTATTTGAGGAAATAAATTGCTGTTAATAACTACTGCATTGCTTATATTCACCAAGAAGAATAACTTTAAAACTTAAAAGGGTTAAATAAGCATTAATATAAGATAATTAAAGCATAGCAAGTACACACCTTTCCTTTAAACTGGTTTAAATCTTCAGCTGGCAGTGAATTACATCGGTGGATATAAAACACACTACTAGGTGATGTAACCGTGGAACCACTGTCAGCAATTTTTAGAAATGGAGAAGAACACAGGAGTTGCCAGAAGACTAAAGATGTGCAGATGTTTCCATTTTCAAAACATAAAAGCATTAGATTCCAGAAACTAAATGCTAATAAGTATGATATTGAAAGCTGGAAAAACTATAATGCAGATAAAGCATATAGTTTATCAACATCTTTTAGAGTCATCAGAAGATAAAATTTCTTCACTATACTAAATTACTTAAATTACATATCTGAAAATAATAATATAGATCCTGAATTATTTTAAGTATCCAGTAAATATAGCTTTATAAAAAACAAACCAACCTCAAACCTGTCTCTAGAAAATCACATTACAAAAAGAAACAAGAGGATGTGAAGTCAAAACCAGAGAGAACTACACAAAAATACTTTTTTTTCTTTTAAGTTTTTTTTTATTGTAAACAAATGGGATACATGTTGTTTCTGTTTGTACATGGAGTAACAGCGTACTATTTACGTAATCATACATTTACATAGGGTAATGATGTTTGATTCATTCTGTTATTTTTTTCCTTCCCCCCACCTCTCCTACCCCTCCCACCCCTTTTTTCCCTCTATACAGTCCCTCCTTCCTCCATTTTTGTCCCCCCAACTCCCATTATGTGTCATCATCCGCTTATCAGTGAGATCATTCGTCCTTTGGTTTTTTGAGATTCGCTTATCTCACTTAGAATTGTATATTCTCCAATTTCATCCATTTGCCTGCAAATGCCATAATTTTATCTTTAAAATTCTTTCTTTATGGCTGAGTAATATTCCATTGTATATATATACCACAGTTTCTTTATCCATTCATCAATTGAAGGATATCTAGGTTGGTTCCACAATCTGGCTATTGTGAATTGAGCAGCTGTGAACATTGATATGGCTGTATCTCTGTAGTATGCTGATTTTAAGTCCTTTGGGTATAGGCCAAGGAGTGGGATAGCTCGGTCAAATGGAGGGTCCATTCCAAGTTTTCTAAGGAATCTCCATACTGCTTTCCAGAGTGGCTGCACTAATTTGCAGCCCCACCAGCAATGTATGAGTGTACCTTTTCCCCCACATCCTCTCCAACACCTATTGTTGCTTGTATTCTTGATAATCGCCATTCTAATTGGGGTGAGATGGAATCTTAGTATAGTTTTGATTTGCATTTCTCTTATTACTAAAAATGTTGAACATTTTTTCATATGTTTGTTTATTGCTTGTAGATCTTCTTCTGTGAAGTGTCTGTTCATATCCTTAGCCCATTTGTTGATTGGGTTATTTGTATTCTTGGTGTAGAATTTTTTGAGTTCTTTATATATTCTGGAAATTAGTGCTCCATCTGAAGTGTGAGTGGCAAAGATATTCTCCCACTCTGTAGGCTCTCTCTTTGCATTGCTGATAGTTTCCTTTGCTGAGAGAAAGCTTTTTAGTTTGAATCTGTCCCAGTTGTTGATTCTTGCTTTTATTTCTTGTGCTATGGGAGTCCTGTTAAGGAAGTCTGATCCTAAGCCAACAAGATGAAGATTTGGGCCTACTTCTTCTATAAGATGCAGGGTCTCTGGTCTGATTCCAAGGTCCTTGATCCATTTTGAGTTGATTTTTGTGCAGGGTGAGAGATATGGGTTTAGTTTCATTCTGTTGCATATGGATTTCCAGTTTTCCCAGCACCATTTGTTGAAGAGGCTATCTTTTCTCCATTTCATATTTTTGGCCCCTTTGTCTAGTATGAGAAAATTGTATTTATTTGGGTTTGTGTCCGTGTCCTCTATTCTGTACCATTGATCTACCTATTTTGGTGCCAATACCATGCTGTTTTTGTTACTATTGCTTTGTAGTATAGTTGAAGTTCTGGTATTGCGATACCCCCTGCTTCGTTCTTTCTGCTAAGGATTGCTTTAGCTATTCTGGGTTTCTTATTCTTCCAGATGAATTTCATAATTGCTTGCTCTAGTTCCGTAAGGTACATCATTGGGATTTTAATTGGAATTGCATTGAATCTGTATAGCACTTTTGGTAGTATGGCCATTTTGACAATATTAATTCTTCCTATCCAAGAACATGGGAGATCTTTCCATCTTCTAAGGTCTTCCTCAATTTCTTTCTTCAATGTTTTGTAGTTTTCATTGTAGAGATCTTTTACCTCTTTGGTTAGATTGATTCCCAAGTATTTTATTTTATTTTTTTTAGGCTATTGCAAATGAAGTTGTTTTCCTCATTTCCCTTTCAGATGTTTCATCGCTCACATATAAAAATACTTTAGATTTATGCGTGTTGATTTTATAGCCTGCTATTTTGCTGAATTCATTGATGAGGTCTAGAATACTTTTTAATATTTTGAATAATTCTATACTTTAAAAAAATAGAAAATCTTGATGAAATGGACTCATCTCAAATTATCAAAATCAGTGCCCACTCCTCGCTGTGTGGCAAGGCTAATGACCCAAAGTAGAAAGTAGGAAATATCCAAATAGAAGCTGAATATATGAGTTTAGAATCCAAGGAAAAAATCAGGATTGGAAATATAAATTTAGGAATAGTCAATGCACTTGTGGTATTTACATCCAGGAGACCAGAGGAGATCACCTAGGAAGTAAATATGGACAGAGAAAAGTCCAAGGATGGAGTTGTGGGATCGTCAGAAATATAGAAGATTCAGTAAAAGAGATTGAGCAGCCAGTGAGAAGGAGGGGGAAGACATGGGACAGACTGGGACTTGAAAGCCAAATGAAGGAAGAGTTTCAAAAGGAAAGAATGAGCCAGGCTTGGTGGTGCACACCTGTAATCCCAGCAGCTGGGAAGGCTGAGGCAGGAGGATTTCAAGTTTAATTGAGGCCAGCCTGGGCAACTTAGTGAGGCCCTAAGCAAATTAGCAAGACCCTGCCTCAAAATAAAAAACAAAAAAGGTCTGGGGATGTAGCTCAATGGTTAAGCACCCCTGGGTTCAATTCCTGGTTACCCATACCCCCACTCCCCACAAATGGAGAGAATGATCAACTGGATCAAATGGTACTGAGAAATCAGGTAAAATGAGGACAAAGAACTGAAGCAAAGTTGAGATTGGTCAATTAGGGACAAAAACCAAAAGATTTGGTTCAAACTTATGGTGAAGCAACAGTGGGGTAACAAGGCTGCAGTCATTTCTCCCCTGCTATTTTGCTGCCGCCATTATTCTGCCTCCCCCACACCATTTTACAACCTAGATTGCTAGCCTGCGAACTTCCTGGTCAGTCATTGGTCCAGATTGTTAGTAGCCTGCAAAATTCCACTTCTTAAGAATAGCTCCCCCACCATCTTCTCTCTCTCTCTCTCACCCTGTGGGCAGACACTCTGCCTGTCCTCTTAATAAAATCTTAAGAAAACCCAAGTGGTTTTCTGGGTGCTTTCATTGATGCTGTGACTCAGAGGGGCTCTTCTACCACCACTTAAGTAAGTGGAATCCCATCTGACACCCCAGATCCCTGGACGCTGGTCTCACCTTCCATTTGCCTGGTTGCTCTCCTCCACTTCCAGACACCAGCTTCAGATTGGCGAGTTTTCCCCTAGGTCGACTTAAACACTCCTCTGCTGACCTGAGATGTGATTGTTGATCGTCTGGCACCCTTGAGGTGGTTGAGGAGTGGGGGTTCCCTCAGCCATGACTTTTACTATTACAGCTGGCCCCCTCAGTTGACCTTATCTGACAGATGGGTCCTGATCTTTATGGTGGAGATTCTCTCTCAGGGTTGAGGCTCCTCTTCATTTTCTCTGTTGAAAATCCTGATGTCAGTTCCTCAACTCTCTTGACTTTTGCCCAGCACACACTATGGGGGCAATGACTCCCCTCATTGTGCTGCCTTCTCATCTCCAGCCAATTAGCCTGTGACCTCTGGACGCCTTGGACACTGACTCGACTGTTTATTACTCTTCACCATGGGATCTAGGTCTTCCATTCCAGCAGACTCACCCCTGGGACGTTTACTAGTAAATCTTAAATCCCTTCACCTGATCCCTGACCTAGAGTCATCAAAACTTATTTGCTTGTGTAATGATATTTGACCACAGTATCCTTTAGATAATCAATCAAAATGGCCAATTAATGGCACCCTGGACCCCAATATTTTATGAGACTTACACAACTTCTGTGAGTGAGTGGGCAAGTGGAAAGGGATTCCTTATCTTCAAGCTTTCTCTTTCTTGCACACTAAACCTGATCTTTGCTCTTCCTGCAAACCCCAACACCTTCTTTTGGCTTCTTCTCCCCCTCCTAATCCCTCCTCCTCTTCTGACTTCTGACTCGGCTAATAAACCACCTGCATATTGGTCCCCTGTGGCAGAGGACCCTCGGGCCCCTGTTCCTCTATCTCCTTTGCCATGTTCTGTTTCTGCTTGCACTCCCCCACCCAGCCCACCCGGTACCACACACATGTCCTGTGCCAGGTCACCCTCACCCACTTCCCCCAGTGACTTACTGGGATTGGCAGTGGATGACTGAAGGGGCCCAGGATTTCTACACCTGACGACCATCACCACTCAGGAGCCCTGGGTGACCCTTATGGTGGCAGCTGGGCAGCTCCCTTTCCTTATAGATACTGGAGCCACCTTTTCAGTGATGTGGGAGTTTTGGGGACCCACTTCCCCTGCCAAATCCCCTATTGTAGGGCTAGAGGGAAAACCATACCACCCCCTAAATATCCCTCCAATAAGTTGCCATATCAGACAAATTTGCTTCATTTACTCCTTTTTGATAATACCTACATGTCCCATTTCCCTCCTGGGAAGGGACATCCTAGCCAAATTTGGTGCCTCTATTTCCTTCTCACCCACCAAGACTCCTTTCCTCTCCTCATGACCTTGCAGGAATATATGAGTCTTCATATCCCCTTCCTCCCTCTCTGCTTGGTCCCAAGGTCTGGGACACCCACACACCCTCTGTAGCCACATGCTCACCTGTACTCATTTGCCTAAAGGACCCAACATCCTACACAACCCAGGCCCAAAATCCCCTTCCCCAAAGGAGCCTCTTAGGGCTTCAACCAGTCATCCAGGATTTAAGGCAGAAAAGCTTCCTGTGCCCCACCAACTCACCTTATAACACTCCCATCCTTGCACCATTTGGTGCAAGATCTCCGCATCATCAACTGGGCAGTTGTCCCCACCTTCCCAATTGTGCCCAATCCCTACACATTGCTTTCCTCTATCCCCTCCTCCACCACATACTTCTCTGTGTTGGATTTGAAGGACACCTTTTTCACTGTCCCTCTTCATCCTGACTCGCAGTATCTCTTTGCCATCACCTGACCTGGCCCTTTCACTCAAGATTCTTCTCAGCTGACCTGTACAGTTCTCCCATAGGGATTTTGGGACAGCCCAAACACTGTCTCATGATCTTGCCTCTCTTACTTTCATTTCCTCCTCTCTCTTACAGTATGTTGATGATCTTCTATGCAGACCCTCTCTCGAGGACTCCCAATAGGATACTATTAAGCTTCTAAATTTTCTGACTGATAGAGGGTATAGGGTCTCTCCAGCAAAGGTACAGCTTTCCTAATCTCAGGTTATTTTCTTAGGAGTTAGCCTTTCATCTGGATTTAAGGCCATCACTGTAGAGAGAAAAGCATTGTTGCAGAACATGCCCACTCCATCTACCAAGGAAGAAATCCTTTCCTTTCTAGGGCTAGCAGGATGTTATGATCCTGGATCCCAAATTTTTCCATCCTGGTGGCCTCCTTGTATGAGGCTTCAAAGGGTACTCCCACTGAACCTCTCCTCCACCCAGTGGAAGGCCCTTTCCGGACCCTAAGGAAAGCCCTTTTTCAAGTCCCAGCCCTACACCTCCCTGACATCACTGGACCCTTCTACCTATCTCTGAGAAAAGTGGATTTGCTTTGGGGGTCTTAGGGTGCATGTTCGGTCCCACCTTTGGTCGAGTGGTATACCTAGCAAAAAGGCTAGACCCACCAAAAGAGGCTGGGCACCATGTCTTGGGGTATTGGTTACAGCATTTGTCTTAACCCAGGAATCAAAAAAACTTTCCTTTGGGGCTCTCACTGAAGTGTTTTCACCTCATCATGTCTGAGTTTATTTGTAGGGGTCTGCAAACTCTACCGCCCTGTCAAGTGTTAGCCTTGCAATCTGCTCTCATTGAGGATTCTTCCATTTCCTTTAAGACATGCCCTCCTTTAAATCCAGCCACCCTCTTACCCCTGTCTCCTAACATACATGCTTCAGTAACCCATAGCTGCCTTGAGATTCTGGACCATCACACACCACACACTCAATTTAACTAACCCTCTCATGGCACAGGGATGTTGGATGTGCATGAGAGCAGGGTTCTCTCATCTCCTGGCTAGCACCCTAGACTATAATAGCTCTTTGACTTTCAACAGCACCCCCTAGGAGCAGGTGGATATCACCCCAAAATTATCAGGAGTGCCCCTCTTCCACTTTGCTTCCAGGTGCATATCTTCCAATGGAGGACACCTTGTGGGTTCACTAGAAAAAGGGAAGTGCTCTCAGGAAGAGTGCTGCTTCTATGTCAACCAATAAAGTATTGTTAAGGACAAGATCAAATAGCAGCAGGAAGACTTGGAAAGGAGAAAGAGCAATTTTCCCATTTACGCCCCCCACTCCTCATAATTGCCATCATACTGGCCTTTGCTCCCTGTGCATTGAGATGTGCACAAAATCAGATTCAAAAAAATTTTTTTCTAATTAGACTATTAATCAGCTTGTATTATAGGACTATCAGGACCTTATAAAGGAAGAATCAGGGCCTGGCTACAAGTGAACTCCCCAGGAGAACTATCCAGTCCACAGTCCTCACCTACTGCAATGACATCTCCCTCCCCTGAATCACTCCCAGCAGGAAGCAGTTACTAAAGATGGATCTTTGCCCATATGCCCCCCCAAAAGGGGATCTTCTTATAAAAACAAAAACAGGGGAATGAAGGAACAATGAGGGAAACAAGGTTGCAGTCATTTCTCCTTTGCTATTTTTTTGCCGCCATTATTCTGCCTCCCCAACACCATTTCACAACATATATTGCTAGCCCACGAACTTCCTAGTCAGTCATTGGTCCAGATTGTTAGTAGCCCGCAAAATTCCACTTCTTAAGAATAGTTCCCTTGCCATTTTTTCTCTCTTTCTCTCTCTCTCACCCTGCGGGTAGACACTCTGCCTGTCTGCTTAATAAAATCTCTTGAGTGAATTCCTGAATTTGGAGTGGTTTTCTGGGTGCTTTCACTAGGCAAGGTGGGGCATGTCTGTAATCCCAAGGCCTCTGGAGGCTAAGGCAGGAGGATTGCAAATTCAAAACCAGCCTCAGCAACTTAGCAAGGTCATAAACAACTTAGCGAGAGGCTGTCTCAAAACAAAAAGGACTGGGGATGTGACTCAGAAGTTGAGCACCCCTGGGTTCAATCCAGAAAAAAAAAAAAAAAAAAGATAAAAATGGGAAGGGACAAAAGAGGTTTTTACTCATTTGTTTTACAAGATGAGAGATTTTGCAGGGGGAAAAATATACTATAGAAAGAGAAAAACTGATGACCTAGGAAGGAGAGAGAACACTTTCAGGAGAAAAATCCATGAAAGGTTTATAGACATGCAAAAGTGGAGGATTTGGCCTCATAAGGTAGCTCACATAGTGCATAGACATTGTTAGACCAAAAGATTTAGGTGGTGTTGCAAGTTTGGTTTTCCAGGAAGTAGAAATTGAGACAGAATGAGAAACCTAAAATGTTTACAAGAGAATGACTCCTATAAAAAGAAAAGATATGGGTCAGGGACATAAGACAATGATGTAGACTTCTGTGATGCTGTCCTAACAGTCTGTCAGCACAGCTCCAAAGGCAAGACTGCCCATTAGAGTAGTCCCACCTTGGGGGAAATGGACAAGCTCTTGCACACTGCTTGCTCTATCATTCACTGGGGGTTACTGGAGAAACTTATGACCTCTGTTTGAACTCTGAAGGCATTAATGGCTGGGAGCTGTCAGTTCCACAGTCTTCTTATAAATGGACACATATCTTCATGTCTGACACAAGGCAGGAAGATACAAACATTATTTTTTGATTACTTCCATCTTTACAATAAGCAAAGTCATGGACTGGAATGAGACACAGGGAGGAGTGCTGGAGGTCTGTAGGAAGGGGAGAAAGCATTAAATAGTTGACTTGAAGAGGAAAGTGCATATAGAGGGATTACTAGGCAGCTCTGATGACTTCAGTAGTGTTTAGTGGTCATAAATTTAAAGCAAGATTAGCAGAAGAATCAGGAGAAAAGGCAAGAAGCAGTGAAATAATTAAAACATTTAGTATTATAGAGAATTGAATCTGTCAAGTTAAGGAGCAAATACCAAGAAGAAAACAGACCAATAACTAGACATTGCTATTTTAAAATGTCAAATATTTTTAAAAATATTGTGAGCAATCAGTCAATGAAAACTAATTATATGTACAGGAGCAAGCATCATGCCACATTCATATTTCCTTGAAGAAGCAATGGAATAACATGTGAAATTAAAAGTTAAGTATCAAGAGATCTTTAACCCCGAAATAGAAAATCCAGTACAGCTGGTATAAAGAGTAAGGCAGATTTATTATCTCATTAGGATTTCTAACTTGTTCCCAAGAATGGCTAATTCAGTGGCTCAAGGACCATTCTTCCCATTATTTTGCTTTACCAAGTTCAGGGGATCGGTGCTGTCTTAAGTTATTCATCCTCTTACATGATATGGACCTCTAGTTCCAGGCATTGCATGTAGAAATAACAATAATCAAGCAGAAGAAGAGAAACGATCCCATTGGCTAGAGTAGTGTTCCATGCCCATTCCTAAGCCAGTCACTTTAAAGGAGAATGCACTTGGCTCAGTAAAGTGCACGGCTAGGTAAAGAAGAGTGGACTGCACAAATAAAACAGCCTTTTGCTAATAAGGAATAAGGAGAAATGGCAATCAACAGCACCTCCTTTATGAGAGGAAGAAAATATTGAATATGTTGAAAATTTTTTAAAAAATCAACATACACTATCATTTTTCACTGAGGGGACATTCTCCATAAAAATACCAGATACCCTTCTTGAAATTTTTTGTTGAAAATATTAAAGATAACTAAGACAAATCAAAACAACTCAAAAAGGGCAAGTCATGTTATGAAAGAAGTGACAGTGATCAGTGAACCCAATTAAAGTTACATCTAATTCATTATTTTTAATAAATATATATTCAAATTACATTAAAAACAAATGACATTAAGCTAGGACTTGAAAACCAAGAATAATTTCGAGAGAGAAAAAGTTGAAAGGAGTATTCCAGACAGAAGGAATGACATGCGGGCATTTCCTTAAGGCTGGAGTGGAGATAAGCAAGCACAAAGTACATTAGGCACAGTCAGATCCTATAAGCCTTGTGCTCCATGTTAGAGACTGGAGTTTTAAGTGTATTGAAAATTCCTACTGTGTTTTAAACAGAGGAATGACATATATATTTTTTATTTTTTATAACTTTATTTTATTTTTTTTTATGTGGTGCTGAGGATTGAACCCAGTGCCTCATCTGTGCTAGGCAAGCGCTCTACCACTGAGCCCCACCCACAGCACTGCATTTTATTTTAAGATCATACTGGTTGTTCTTTAGAAAGACAGATGAGAGAGGGGAGGTAGAAGTTAGGAGGCCATTGAAGAAATTGTCTTGGACTAGAAAAAAGTGTGAAAATTAGGAAAAGTTGATAAATTGGAAATATGTAGAGAGACTCAATAGGACAAGTTTAAGGATCGCATGTGTATGAGGATGAGCTGAGAGACACTGTAGAATTAGGATCCAGACTTTGGGCTGTGTGGTCATGATTGTGCTATTTATTAAAATGATAAGAACCAAAAGATGAATAGGTTACAAGTGGGGAGGGAAGATGGAGAAAGGAGAAACAAGAGCTCTATTTTCAACATTTTAAGAATTAGATGTGCTAGAAAGTCAACTCAAAATGTATCAAAGACCTAGGAATTACACCAGGAACTATGCAACTCCTAGAAGAAAATATAGGGCTAAACACTCCAACATATGGGTGCAGGAAACAACTTCCTCAGTAGGGTCCCTAAAACTCAGAAAATAATGCCAAGAGTTAATAAATGGGATGGCATAAAATTAAAAAGCTTCTGCACAGCAAAGGAAACCATTAAGAACGTAGAGAGAACCTGTAGAATGTGAGAAAATCTTTGTAGCTACTCTTTTGACAGAGGATTACTATTTGCAATACATAAAGAACTCAAAAAACTGAACACCAAAAACCAAATAACCCAATTAATAAATGGGCAAATGAACTAAATAGACACTTCTCAAAATAAGAAATAAAAATGGCCAGTAAATATTTGAAAAAAATGGTCAACATTGTTAGCAATTAGGAAAATGCAAACCAAAACTACACTGAGGTTTCATCTCACTTCAGTCAGAATGGCAGCCATCAAGAATACAAACAATAATAAATGCTGGCGAGGATGTGGAGAAAAAGGAACACTTCCACACTGTTGGTGGAATTGTAAATTAGTACAACCACTATGGAAATCAGTATGGAGGCTCTGCAAAAGTCTAGGCATGGAACCACCATACAACCCATCTATACTACTGCTCAGTATTTATCCTAAAAAATTAAAGTCATCGTACTACAGCGATACATGCATACCCATGTTTATAACAGCACAATTCACAACAATGAAACCTAGATGTCCATCAACAGATGAATGGATAAAGAAAATGTGGCATATACACAATGGAATTTTATTCAACCATAAAGAAAAATGAAATTGTTATTTGCAGGAAAATAGATGTAACTTAGAGCATTATGTTAAGCCAAACTCAGAAAGTCAAGGAGCATGTTTTCTCTCATATTTGGAAAATAGAGAGAGGAAAAAGGGGAAAAAAAGGTGTGAGGAGGCAGTCTCATGGAAATCAAAGGGAGATCAGTAGAGTAGTAGAAGAAAGGGACAAGGGGAGGGAGGAGGGAACAATATAATATTGGCCACATAATATTGTTATATTGTATAGAAATATGAATGTTTAATAATGAATTCTACCATTATGTACAATTATAATGCACCAATAAAAAATATGGGGGAGAAAAGAATGAGATGGATGAGATGTGCTAGACTTGGTGTCACACACCTGTAGTACCAGCTACTCAGCAGGCTAAAGCAGGAAGATTGCTTGAATCCAGGAGTTTGAGATCAACCTGGACAACATAGAGGGATCCCCCCACCCTGCTGCCTCCCAAAATAAGATGTATATGTGAAACATTCACCCTCCAAAAGAAAATGTTAATTAGGCAGTGGGAGGTGGAAATTGAATCAACTATGATGTTGAAAGGTGGGGCTTTGGGAGCTGATCAACATCAGTTACCAAGCTGAAGGCCCATGATTAAATTACTGGTAGCATTATAAGAGGGAGAGAGACAAGAGGACACACACACACACACTCTCTCACACACTCCCTGTCTCTTGCCATGTGATGCTGTTTGTTGCCCTAGGTCTCTGCCTGCAGTTGTGGCCCCTCCACCTTGTGCCTTCTGAACTGTGAGTCAAAATAAACCTTTCTCTCTAAAACTTCCCCAGTCTGTAAGTTGATATTGGCAACAATAACAACAACAAAAAAATGGACTAATACAATTGGAAATATATTTTTAGAAGTTTGGGTACCTAGGGACTAGTGAAAACTATAGGAAATGCTGAGATTACCTAAGAAAGAAAAAGAAAATGAATCTCAGCATTTAAAGGTTGACCAGTGAAAAAAGAAATAAAGGTGAAAAAGGAACAGGCAATGAATTAAGAGGAAAACCAAGAGAGTATTAGAGTCACGGACATATTTGATTGTGTCGACTGCAGAAATCTAGTTGTGACACAAGTTTTTATTAGATTTGGCAGCATGTAGGCCAGTGGTTAATAAAAGCAGGTCAGTTGTGTGGTTGAGGCTGGGGTAGAATTTCAGGTTAAAGTAGAATTGAGGAAACAATGTGTGAAGAAGTGGGGACAGGGCTGGGGTTGTGGCTCAGTGGCAGAGCACTTCCTTAGCATGTGTGAGGCACTCACTGGGTTCAATCCTCTGCACCACATAAAAAATAGATACATAAATAAATAAAATAAAGTCATAAAAATGTTTTTTTTTTTTTAAAGAAGTGGGACAGCTTATTTCTAGATAACTCTTCTGAGAAGAGTCTGGGCATGATGAAGACTAGAGCAATACCCAGATGAAGATTCAAGGAAGTTTTTTTGTTTTTATTTTCAAAGATGGGAGATACTAGTATATATTTGAATGCAGATTTTAAAAAATATAAGAGTGAGAGGCTGAAGATAAGAGGAAGCTGGATTTTAAGGAAAGGAATAAACATTTCCAGAAGGCTTTAAACCCACCAGTAGCTTTGAGGGAATGACATCTCAATGTATTCATCTGTCAAAAAAAATAATTGAGTACCATGCACCAGGTTATTTTAAGAATTAGTGCAATAAAAATAAACAACACAGCCAATAAACTTGGCCCCAAAGACTAAAAGTTCTAGTATGTAAGGAAGATAACATGTAAACAGGTACATAAATTAGTAAGATCATTTTGAATGCTGATGAGTGCCACAAAGAGGAGGACATCTATGACCATTCTCTGCAAGCCTCCATGTATTATCCATCAGCAAAAATTAAATGGGGTTTCTGAATCATATGGGATCCTGGCAAGATCCCATTTCTCCTTCCCCTAAAAGGCTCCCCTAAAGAGTCTTACAACCGCCTCTATCTCTGAGAATAAAAGAACAGATATCATCATATGTTTGATCCCTACTTATGTCATTGGTCTCAATACCCCCATACATTACTCCCTGTAATCTGTACATCACGTTTCCTGATCTATCTTTCATCCCTGCTCAGCACCCAAACCTCTCTGTGTGTCCTCTGGAACTCAAGGTGAATAATCAGCAAAACCACAATTTCTTTCATGTTGTCTTTAAAGAGTCCTTAATCTACTTTAACTGAAACCTGTGTTTGCCCTTAGAGCCCTGCATCTCACGCAGCCTCTCAAGTAATGGCCGTTTTCCTCCCACAGCCTTCATATTGAGGGCCTGGAGGTGGTGTGGATCTCTCGTACTTAATATTAACATTTCCAGAACATTACATTTCCCCCTCTCTTCTCTTTAAAAGTCATCTTTGAATCTTATAACGACCTTGAGCAGACACTACCCATTCCTGATTTTATATTGTACACTAACCCCTTCCCAGTTTACTTGTCTTTGGTCCTTGAAGATGTTCACTTCTAGATTACTGTCACTCTCTAGTCCTCAGCATCCTTCTTGGAGATTTTAACATACACACCAATGATCCTTCCAGCACTTTGGTGCCTCAGTTCCTTTGTCTCTTGTCCTCCAGTGACATGGTCTTCCTTTCTTTGTTACCTACTCAATCCTAAAGTCATTCTAGATTTTCCATTACCATTAATAACCTCTACAGAATCTCAAAATCCAAACATGCCATCCTACAAGCTCTATCTCATTTCCTCATTTCTCGAATCCCAACTTCAACCCCTTTGGGATCTAAAATCTGTTGATACTACCACTATTTCACTATTATCCTCCTTTTGCCCTTCTCTCTCTGCTCAGGTGCTGTGGATGCTATTGTGTCCCCCCCCCCCAAATATATGTTGAAGTCCTAACTCCTGGTACCTGTGAATGTGACCTTACTTCAATATGGGGCTTTGCAGATGTCATCAAGTTAAGATGAAATAGGTTCAATATGGGGCTTTGCAGATGTTGTCAAGTTAAGATGAAGTAACTGGAATAGACCCTAATCCAATGTGACTGGTATCCTCACAAGAGAAATTTGGAAACACACAGAAGGAAGGCGGTCATGTGAAGATAGGGAGAGACTGGAACCATACTACCACAAGCCAAGGAAAGCCTGGGGCTACCAGAAGCTCTAACAGGCAAAGAAGGAGCCTTCCCTAGAAGCTTTAGAGAGAGCATGACCCCGCCAACAATCTTGATTTTAGGCTTCTAGCCTCTAGAACTGTGAGACAAGAAATTTCTGTTGTTTAAAGCCACCCAGTTTGTGGTACTTTGTTAGACCAACCATACGAAACTAATTTACTAGTTTAAATTACACATGGCCAAAATATAAAATGATATAATTATTAAATGGCCAAATAAAACGATTTCTTTTCATACTTTCTGAATATTCTTGCCTCTTACTTTATTGTATTTGCAATAACAATAAAAATCTCATAACATCCAATTTTCAGTCCTTTCCATAACTATACTTTCACAGTGAAAACTGGCTGCAGAAAAACACACAACTCTGTTGATTGGTCTCACTTAAAAACACATGATTATTAACCACCATTGGACCCTAATGTTGCTTGGCTATCATACTGCATTTCTCTGTTTCATTTATTCTTCCTTTCTTCCATAAATATTTCATATCTTCTCTCAAACTCTCCAATACCTCTTCCATAACCCTTACTCTTAACTATTTCAATGAGAAAATATACTTCATTAAAAAAAACTCCACAAGCTCCCATGACCACATTTTATCTGTTGTCTTCTATGTGTTCCTATAAAATCAATCCTTCCAGTTGTGCATTATATATTACCTCCTCTTCTACTCACAAAATGTCCTTTCTCTCCTCAATAGCAAAAATTTTCCTCTCTACTAGGTCATTCCCACTATTATATTTTCCCTCATTAAAAAAAAAACAACTAAGAATTCAAGGGGTTGGGGATATAGCTCAGTTGGTAGGGTGCTTGCCTTGCAAGCACAAGGCCCTGCGTTCAAATCCCCAGCACTGCAAAAAAAAAAAAAAGAATAGAATTCAACAATCTCTGAATCCCACTTCTTTTCCAGCCACATCCTCTCTTTTCCTTCACAAAACGAGATTTATTCCAGTTGCACGACAGTTGCAGTTTATACTTAATTAATAACTCTTGGCTTAATTATTAATGGTGCCCTTTTCAAATGTGTTTCAGTTTAGACCGTGACCTATGTGGTTAGCTTCCCTTTTAATGTAAAACCACATCAAAGAGCTATCTCTGTTCATTCTGTCCAGTTTCTCACTTTTTATTCTCTTGAGCCCCACTGCAAACAGATCTTGCCCCCACTACTCCATGAAACTGTTATCTTCAGGTCAGTGACCATATCCGTGTTGTTAAATCTAATTGTCTACTATCATTCCTCATCTTTTTAACATTTTAGAAGCATTTAACAGAGCTAATCATTAACTTCTCCATTTTTCACTTGGCTTTCAGTGCTACACACCTGATTTCCGTCTCCATCACTTGGGAGGAAATATTTGTGTTCCAGGTGGTGGGAAGGAAAAAGGAATAAGTTAAGCACAGGCCCCTCCCTTTAAGGAATCTTGAGTAGTTCACAAGTCTTCTTTTTGGTCAGATGACCATCTTAGCTTCCTAAGAGGCTTAGAAATATCTATCTACAATATCTATCAATATTTATTTATTTATTCTAGGCAACCACCTGAAAACTGGAAATTCTATTATTATGGAAGAAGAGGAGAAAAATATTGGGAAATAAGTACAGTGATTTTCACATTTTCTAAAGGACTGTATTTTTTAAAAATGATATAACAAATTTGCTTAAAAAATAAAATTGAATAATGGTAAAAGGAGATGAGAAAATTAAAGACTAACAAAAATACTTTGGTCTCAGATTATTTGACAGGTTTCCTTCTTGCTTTTTCTTCAATGAAATTTAGAAGTGTTAAATATGTATGCAGTCAACACAGTCAAAAAACTTAGGCTATGTTTTTGGAAATGTGATATAGTCAGTAGCTAGAGCAATGTTGGTAGCCAGAGCAGTTACACAATTGTGAGATAAAATGCTTAAATCCCCAAAGTAAAAACAAAACAATAACAAAATATACCACACTTAATTTTTATCTTCACCAGTAATTATGAAAAATAAAAGAACAAATGAAGACTTACCTATCACCTTTACAATTAAGTGATGATATTCACTACTAGGTGAAAGTGCTTCTGAGAATAAAAACTTTGTCAAAACTTTTGGAAAGTAATCTCTATCTTAGGAAATTAATGTCCTTTGATGCAGTTATTATACTTTTGGGAATCAATCCTAAGAAATTAATCCAATATATACATAATTCTCTTGATACAAAGATATTCATTACAGAGTTCTGTACAACAGTGAAACATTGGAAAAAACCCACATGATGAATGATAGAGTAATTGATAAATCTTACTATTCTACTCCATGAGTTATTACACAATTAATATGTTTATAAAGAACACATAATCACATAGGGAAATGTTCATGATGTATTATAAGAGGAAAAGCATTCTGTAGTTGTATAAATGTAAATGTGATTGTCTACTTAGATAATGAGAAATAACATTTAAAAATACTTAGTGTGCTCAAAAAACATATTAGAACTAAGTATACAATTCAAGCAATTGTGTTAAAAAATAGAACAAAAAATAGAAGCAAAAGATGTTAGGCAGAATAATGAACCCCAAAGTGTTTACTTTCCTTCCTGAAATGTGTGTGTGTTCTGTCACATGGCACAAAGGATTTTGCAGAAGTATTTAAGGCTACAGACCTTATGATAGGGAGATTGTACTGATTATCCAGCTGGGCCCAATCTAATCAAGGAGCCCTTAAAAGTAGAGGACTTTCTCCAAGGAGAAGCAGAAGACATGAGGTTAGAAGGATTTCAAGTATAAGAACTTGTGCTGTTGCTGCTTTGTAGGGAATGGAGAGCTAAGGAACACAGGTGGTCTCTAGAGGCTTCCACCAAGAACTAGCAAGGAAACAGGACCAACAACCTGAAGCCTGGAAGCAGATCCACCCCAGAGAGAAATTCAGCCCTACTGACACCTTGATTTCAACCTTTGTGACTAGTAATGAGCCCAGCAGGGTCATGCTGTCTAACCTACTATACCATGAAATAAATTTGTGGTAATTTGTTATGGCAGCAATAGAAAACTAATAAAAAGGGTGAAATGTCAGTTTAACAAATGCTTGCAAAGTACCATGAGAGGAAAGAAATATACAGCTTTTGCATATTTTTAATCAAACAGACAAAATATGCATATCCTGGATGGAAATTTAACAGTATTAGCTGGCCCAAGAAAGAGTTTGGAAGGATAAAATAATGTTGCTGAGGGTATCAAACCACAATGATATATAATGGTATGTTAATCAAGGGGAAACATAGTTTGGCCATCTGGGCGATTATCAAGAATACAAGCAACAGTAAGTGTTGGCGAGGATGTGGGTAAACGGTATACTCATACATTGCTGGTGGGACTGTAAATTGGTGCAACCACTCTGGAAAGCAGTATGGAGATTCCTTAGAAAACTTGGAATGGATCCACTATTTGACCCAGCTACCCCACTCCTCGGTTTATACCCAAAGGACTTAAAGTCAGCATACTACAACCACATCAATGTTTACAGTAGCTCAATTCACAATAGCTGAACTGTGGAACCAACCTAGATACCTCTCAACAGACAGACAAAGAAAATGTGGAACATATACACAATGGAATATTACTCAGCCTTAAAGAATGAAATTATGGCATTTGCAGGTAAATGGATGGAGCTGAAGAATATCCTAGTAAGTGAAATAAGCCAATCTCCAGGAATCAAAGGCTGAATGTTTTCTCTGACAAGCGGATGCTGATCCATAATGGGGAGTGAGTAGGGAAGAATGAAGGGACTTCAGATTGTGCAGAGGGGAGTGAGGGGAGGGGAACAGGGAAGGATGGTGAAATGAGACAGACATTATCACCCTAAACACATGTATGGTTATACTACCCATGTGACTGCAACATACACAGCCAGAGGAATGAGAGGTGCTCCATTTGTGTACAATGTGTCAAAATGCATTCTACTGTCATGTATAACAAATTAGAACAAATAAAAAAAATAAAAAGTTGGTCATTTGTCTTCTTAGGAATCTAGATGGAATTGAGATGAAACTAAGGAATGGGTAGTATTATGGTTTGGATCTAGAAAGTCCCACGAAGGCATATGTATTGAAGGATTCATTCTCAGTGTTCAGAAGTGATTAGATCATGAAGGCTCTAATTTAAAATATTCATTAAGGCATTAAAATAATAATTTCAGGGCATTACTGGGAGGTGGTGGAAACCATAGGTGAGGCCTAATTAGAGCAAGGGGTGGGAGGTCGCACACCCTGGAATAGTATACCTTGTCCCCAGTCCCTTCCTCTCTCTGCTCTCTGCTGCTAGATGAGCAGCTTTCCTCCAGCACGCCATCCTGCCATGATGTCCCGCCTCACACGAGCTTAGGCCCAAAGCAGTGGAATCAGCCAACCATTGCCTGAAATCTCTGAAACGGAGTCAAAATAAATCTTTCTCAGGTATTTTGTCATGATGAAAAGCTAACCAGATGGTTACAATGTAAATGGTGAACCAACCCGTGGCTTAGGTGTTTGAAGATGTAGCTTTGTCTGGTTGTCAATATGATTAATAAAGTCATTTAGTAACAGATCTACATCATATTGCTTCTCTATCAGGTCACCGTCTTTATATGGAAGAAGGGCTGGATGAGATGGAAACTCATTTTACTGGTGCTGAGTGTTAAGTTACCCTGGGACCAGAATAAAGGTAATGTAGGTTTAGATCAGAGGCTGGCAAGATGAGGTCTATCTTTATTAATAGTTTTATGGAACATAGCTATGTCCATTCATTTACATACTTTCTGTAGCTTTACTTGATAGTGGCAGAGTACAACTAAGACCATAAAATACTTAATCTGACCTTTTGCAGAAAAAAATTTGCTGACTCCTAGCCTATACCTGAGTCTAAACAAAGTAAATGAGGGGCTGAGGATGTAGCTCAGTTGGTAGAGTGCCTGCCTCACAAGCACGAGGCCTTGGGTTCAATCCCCAGCACCGCCAAAATAAATAAATAAATAAATAAAATAAAAATAAACAAAGTAAATGAGATTTATATTAAGGTGAAAAAATCAATTATAAATATACAGGAGAGACATGACTCAGTAGGAATGGGCTTGAACGAAGCCAGGGCAGTGACACATGCCTGTAATCCCACCAGTTTGGAAGGCTAAGGCAGCATTAAGTTCAAAATTAGCTTCAGCAATTTAGCAAGGTCCTAACCAACTTAGGGCCTTAGCAAGACTGTCTCAAAACACAAAAAAGGGCTGGGGATGTGGCTCAGTGGTTCAATCCCTGGTGGGGGAAAAAAAAAAAAAAGTCCTGATGGACAGATATAAATCAGCACAAATATATTCAGAAAGACAAACAGCTTAGAAAGCAAGTAAACATAATCCTAACCCTAAAAGAAGCAATATCTGGACCAGTAATTGCAGTCCTACTGGAATCAGTCATGCTCCAATATGTCCTTATCTTTCTTCTGCTTAGCACCTGCTAACTTGTGGTTGACACTTATTTTAGACTTCAGATCAAATGTCATCTCCTGAGAAGCCTTCAATTCCCCAAGGCTAGGTTACATGTACTTATTATAACATTTTACGCATCACACTGAAATTGTCTCCTTGTCTATCTCTCCCACTAGATCAAATTTACATGGGCAGGGAGGGAGGTAGCTGGTATTCCATTGGGCCTACTATCTGCCAAATACCCATTAAATTCCTCATCAATCAGACTACCTGGCGTAAGTATTTGGTTTGGGTAATTAGCAGACTGTTGATTCCCGACTCAAATCCATACCCTCCCTGCCCTTCTGGTAGATAAAGTCTCAGTTTTAACTAGGTGCTTTGCTGTGTGGCTGGCCATGTGTTCAAGGTAGAATCAGTACTCCAGCCCTGGGTATGGGTCAACCTAAGCAATGATGGTTTAGGCAGGAATGTGATGCATTTAAATACAGTACGATGTAACTGGAAAGCATGCTGAGGAATTTCTGGGAGTGAGCTTTAGTTAAAAGAAATGCACAGAGGAAAATGCCTTTTATTTTCTTGCTTTTGGATGTGGCTATATTTCAAGAGGTTTTGCTTGCAACCATGAGACCAAGTATGAGGATTAAATCCCATGTGTTGAGGATGGCAGAGAAGACTAGAAGAATCTGTCCTTGATAACACTGGTAAGCCTGTGGAACCATCTGTTTCCAATTATACTACTTTATTACTTGTATTTAAACCAATTTTAGGGTAATACTTTTAGTTGGGCTTTCCTTTGCTTGTGTATAAAAGCATGCTAATTTATGTAATGATCACATATATTTTAAGTGGGGTGCTGGCAAAGGGGTACATCAAAATGACAAAGGTGAGGGCTTTGGAAACACTGCCTTTTGCGGAAAAAAATATTAGGGATGTTTAGGCCTGGGGAGGGAAAGAAGACTTGAGAGGAGATGTAAGAGCTCTTTCATGAGGTAAGAGATAAATCTAAGACCAACATATGGTGTAGGACATTTTAAATTACTCAAGGGGCAGGGGCAGTCAAAACAATTAGACCTACCACAAAACAAAACAGACTAGGATTAGCATTTTTTTCTCATTAAAAATTTCAGTTGTAATTTGGGGACTACCTTTCGGAAGCATTCTGAACTTGCTTTGCTGAGAGGCTTGACCTAGAGAGGCCTTATGTTACCTTTCAACTTTTAAAATGCCATGATTTTATTCTTAGGACTTTATAATATGCACTGCAATAGTAATTGTATAGTAGGAAGAAAAAGTAAAAATAAAATCACTGTTGTATATTTTCATATTTTTCATGCTTCCAACTCTAAAATTTGTCACACTAAAATGGCTTTTGGATGACAGGAAATAACAAACATCTATCATAACAACACTGAATGTAAATGGTCTCAACTCCCCAATTAAAAGACACAGGTTGGCAGAATGGTTTAAAAAAGAAGATCCAACTATATCCTGTTTGCAAGACTCATCTAATAGGCAAAGATGCTCCCAGGCTGAAAGCAAAAGGATGGAAAAGAATATTTCATGCAAATGGAGTTCAAAAACAAATAGGAGTAGATATTCTCATATCTGACAAAGCAGATTTCAAGCAAAAATTAATCAGAAGAAATGGAGAAGATCACTGCCATATGGCAGTGGGAACAATGCAAGAAGAGAGAAAAACAATATATATTTATGCCCCAAATGTCAGTGTGCCTAATTACATTACATTTTTTTTTTCTTGTCATTAAATCCCAGATAGATACCAATGTCATAATACCGGGTGATTTCAACACACCCCTATCATCTATAGACAAGATCAATCAAAACTAAATAAATCAACAGGCATTTGACCTAAATAATACTATAAATCTAATTGACCTAACAGACACCTACAGAATATTTCACCCCAAAACAGCTAAATTAACTTTCTTTTCAGCATTTCATAGAATCTTTTCCAAAATATTCTAGGTTACAAAGTAAGTCTTGGCAAATAGCAAAAAACTGATATAATCCCATGCATCCTATCAAATCATAATGGAATGACATTAGAAATTGACAGCAAGAAAAATAACAGAAACCACATAAACACATGGTGATTGAACAGTACTTTTCTAAATGAGGAATAGAACAGAAGAGAGAAGAAATCAAGAAATTCTTAGAAAAAAATGAGAACAGAGACACAACATATTGAAATGTCTGAGACAGTATAAAGTCACATATAAGAGGAAAGTGTATAGCACTGAGTGCCTACATTAAAAAAAATAGAAAGATCTGAATAAATAATCTAATGAAACACCTCAAGGTCCTAGAAAATGAACAAACTAACGACAAAACCAGTGAAAGCCAGGAATAATTAAGAGCAGAGCCAAAATTAACGAAATTGAGGAAAAAAAAAAAAAAACAGGATCAAAGCAACAAAGAGTTGGTTCTTTGAAAGGACAAACAAGATCAATAAACCCTTGGCCGAACTAACCAAAGCAGAGCGAAAACCCAAATTAACAAAATTTGTGATCAAAGTATCACTACATACATGAAATCCAAAAGATCATTAGAAACTATTTTGCAAATTTATACTCCAATCAACTAGAAAATCTAGAAGACACTGACAAATTTCTAGATATGTAACAGTTCCTCAATTGAACCTGGAAGATGCAAAAAACCTACACCAACCATATCAAGTAGTGAAATTGAAATATTAATTGAAAGCCTTCCAACAAAGAAAAAGTTTGGGACCAGATGGATTTTCAGCTGAATTCTACCAGCCCTTTAAAGAAAGAACTAATACTAGTCTTCCTCAAATTACTCCATGAAATTGAAAGGGAGGGAGCACTCCTAAATACATTCTATGAAGCCAGTAAAACCCTGATGATCAAGAGGGATGCAAGGTTGGTTCAACATACGCAAATCAATAAATGCAATTCACCACATAAATAGAATTAAGGGCTCTTGTCAATGATCATCTCAATAGATGGAGAAAAGGCCTTTGATAAAATCCAGCACTCGTTCTTGTTAAAAATGTTGGAGAAACCAGAAATAGAAGGAACTTACCTATATAGCTTATAACAGCTACATATGACAAACCCAAAGCCAACATTTTACTGAACAGAGAAAAACTGAGAGCATTTCCTCTAAAACAAGAACAAGACAAGGTTGTCTATTCTTACCACTCCTATTCAATACAGTTCTTTACAGTTCTAGCCAGAGCAATCAGGTAAAAGAAGGAAACAAAATAGATAAAAACAGTAAAAGAAGTCAAATTAGATCCTCTATCTAGAAGACTTTAAATTCCAACCAGACTTCTAAAGCTAATAAACGAATTCAGGAAAGTGGCAGGATACAAGGTCAACATTCAGAAATCAACAGCTTTCCTATACTCCAATAATGATTCTTCTGAGAAAGAAATCAGGGAAACTATCCCATTCACAGTAACATAAAATATTGGGGAATTAATCAAAATAAGGAGGTAAAAGACCTTTACAGTGAAAGTTATAGAACAATGAAAAAAATTGAAGACAACCTTAGAAATCTTCCCATGTTCTCAGACAGGCAGAACTAAAACTGTCAAAATGACCATATTACCAAAAGTTATATACAGATTCAATGCAATCCCCATCAAAATACCAAGACATTCTTCACAGAATTAGAAAAAACAGACTTAAAATTCATTTGAAAGAATAAAAGACTCAGAATAGCCTAAGCAATCTTGAGCAAGAAGAGTGATGCTGGAGGCATCACAATACCTGATCTCAAATAATACTACAGAGCTAGAGTAACAAAAACAGCATGGTACTGGCATTAAAAAACAAACATGAAGTCCAGTGGAACAGAATAAAAGACAGAGACAAATCCACATAGATACAGTCATCTGATACTTAACTAAAGTGCCAAAAACATACATTGGAGAAAAGATAACCTTTTTAATAAGTGGTGCTGTGAAAACAAGATATCCACATGGAAAAGAATTTAGCTAGATTTCTACCTCTTACCCTGTAACAAAAGTCAAATCAAAAGTATGTCAAACACTAAAGAATTAGACCAGAAACTTTGCAAGTGCTCAGAGAAAACATAGGGTCAACATTTCAACATACTGCTGTAGGCATTGACTTCCTTAATATGAACCCTAAAGCTCAAGTAATAAAACCAAGAATCAACAGGTGGGACAGCAGTAAATTAAACAGCTTCTGTACAGAAAAGAAAAAAATTCAAAGCATAAAGAGAAAGTCTACAGAATAGGAGAATAATCTTTCCCACCTACTCATCTGACAGAGTATTAATATACAGAATATACAAAGAACTCAAAAAGCTCAACACCAAGAAACAAATAACCCAATCAATAAATGGACAAAAGAACTAAACAAACACTTTTCAAAAGAAGAAATACAAATGGCCAACAAACATGAAAAAATGTTCAATAAGCAATCAGGGAAATGCAAACCAAAACTACACTGAGATATTTCAGTTAGAATGGCAATTATCAGAATACAAATAATAAATGTTGGAGAGAACATGAGGGAAAAAGTACACTCATATAATGTCGGTGGAACTGCAAGTTAGAACAATCACTCTGGAAAGCAGTACAGATTTCCCCCAAAACTATGAATAGAACCACAGTATGATTCAGCTATCCCATTCCTCAGTATTGACGCAAAAAAAAAAAAAAAAAAAAAAAAAAAAACCAAAACCTAAAAGCAACATCATAATAATGATATAGTCACATTGATGTTTATAGGCGTGTAATTCAGTTCTCTGGAATACTTTTGCCTTTATAATTCCAATGTTTTATATTGAAAATCTCTTATTTAACTGCAAAAAACAGTAAAACAGTGAAGAAAGAAATATGCTTATAATTCCTATTTTAATTCTGGTAGAAGAATTACAAAGCAAATATATTGAATTCAAACAACACACTAAATTGTCCCAACATCACAGGCATGATAAAAATATGAATCCAATAGCAGAGAGGGTTCTGCCTCACTTTTCCTGTGCAAATTGGAATTATAACAGATTCTAATATATTAACACTGTTGACAGTTTATTAAAGAATTGCATGTAACTTTTAAAAAAAAATAAATTGAAGAACTTCTATATATGTATTTTTTAGGTTTTAAATTATACCTGCCAAATAAATTCTATCACAGATCTTTCTTGTGTGCTTAGTGAAATTTTGTTCAATATATCCTTATACTTGTTCACTACGGTTATTTTATTATTTTTTTTTAAGTACTGGGGACTGAACCCAGGGGCACTTTGCCACTGAGCTATATCCCCAGGATTTGTCTGAAGACAGGATCTCGCTAAGTTGACCAGGGTGGCATTGAACTTGTGATCTTCTTGCTTCAGCCTCCTGAGTTACTGGGATTACAAGCTACTCCACTGTGCCCAGCCTATGATTACTTTTAAATGCTCCTTCTCTGACTTTACTATATATCTATTATAGATGAAGTGATTTTAAATATTGTGAAGGATGAACTTTTCATCATACTCCAATGAATTTATTTCACCCATATCCTTTGGGGATATTTCTGATCTTTCTCGTGTTCATTTTTGAAAATCTTGTTTATTCTTCATGATATGTGATTCAGCATTTTAAGTTTTTTGTCATTCAATCAAAATGCTTTGCTGAATTACTTCAAGTTTAAACACCACTCTATTCTCCTAGCTTTTATGTAATGCTCAAGTGCTTCTAAACAGTCAATGAATATAAGAATTGTATGAAATCTCACTTGCCAGAGTTTAAAATAATTTGTAAATAACAAATTGACTTTTGATTGAAGACACAAAGAACACTGAAAATAAAAACTAACTTATAAGTTATACAGCAATGACTTTTTATCTAAATAGTTTCAGAATTTTTAAAAACCCAGATTATTATTCTTGGTGATTATTCTTCCTAGCACCAAAATTTTATTGCATGTGTTTCATACTATATACTAAGCAGAAAAAAAGACATAAATGTGATTTCATATTTCTTAATATTCTCTAAAAATATTCAAATTCTCAAACATGCTACGACTACACAATAGTGTCTACAACACATATGCTGAATTTAAAATTAATTTCCCTTCAGGATACATTATATCTAATGGTTTATAAGAAACCATCATGTTTACATTTTTACATGTTAAAATTTTTGTACCTTTCAAAAAAGAGCGCAAGAACCAAAACAAAAATGGATCAAGTATAATGTCATGAAATTAAAAAAAAATTAGTGTTTTAGTGTTTCTATATACTAGATAATTCTAACTTTTGGTAATTAATGTATTTTAAAAGGAGAATTAAAACATAGTTCAAAATTTATTTTCTATACCACAGAACTCAATGTGCAAGCTAAAATGAGATTCTCTGCAATTTAAGAAATTAGATACAACTGAAATTAAATCTGAGTATCAATTAGTTTCCCAAAGAGAAACCATTTTAGACACTACTCTTTTGGCCTTCTTTCCATTTCATTTAGCAAATGGGACCAGCAGATCTCAATAGTCACAACACCATTTGTTATAATAAAAGCCAGATGACATTCTGGCACTGTAGCAGTACCACAAAATGATGAGCTTATTTTCCATTTATGACAACTCAACTAGAGGTTTAGATATTCCCAACCCTGAACACAGGATGAAAAATAGTCCCATTCCCTTTCTCTCTTTTCC